>NC_065449.1:218458234-218762818 GCF_917563875.1 Diabrotica virgifera virgifera
CGGTAAACAGATGGGACTAGGTCGACCTAGATGCAGATCCCGTACTATGATACTCATTTGTCGTACATATCCCATTCGGAAATTAATGTCTTCAATTATATTATTTTACTTATTTATTTTATTTCTTTATCTTTTAGTTATTCCTGCATTATACTTGTTTTTGGAATGTATCTTAGTAACAATGAAGTGGCTGGAACAACTTGCCGTGACGATGTGAATCAAACCGTCACTGTTATGGACTCGTACGATGACTATGAATCAGAACCAATAGAATACACAACCATTCACGAAATTGATACAATTTGCCAAAATGTTACGTTACCTCTAAACGCATCACACAACACCTTTTGTAATGGTTGCCTGCAGACTCTTAGGATTGAACAATCTAATATATCTGTGATACCACCATTAGCATTTAGTCATGAACCCAAGGTTACAGCTCTATTCTTATCTGATTTAAACATTTCGCAAATATTACCAGGTGCTTTTGGTCAAACAATACTAACCCTTATTGACCTGTCTGGTAATAATCTATCAGAAATTAGTTTAGGAGTTTTCAACTCACTTCATAACTTAAAAGCTCTTGTTCTATCAAAAAACAAACTTACCATGTTACCAAACCATTGTTTTACTGGTTTGACAAATTTAGAAGTTTTAGATTTGTCATATAACAAGTTACTTGCTTTTTATTTCGCGGTGTTTGATCCAAGCTTACATACAATGTCTATACTGGATTTAAGTTATAACGAACTTCTAAAATTTGAAGTTGACGTCAAAATAAATATTAGCAAAATCGTATTGAAGAACAACTCCCTTCGTTCGATGGATTTCTGCCCATTGATGTTCCATCAAGTTCAAATGAGCATAAACAAAATAGATCAACTTGTTTCTGAAAAATGTATTACAAACGAAACAAGATTAATACACTTTGATGTTAGCTTCAACAATATTGATAAAATTGATCCTACTTATTTTGAAAATGCCACAAAATTAATCAAACTTAATCTAAATAATAATAACATAAGTAACCTACCGCAAGAAATTTTTAGCAATCTCAACAGAGTACAAGAGTTGAACATTTCTCATAACTCCATTAAGACTTGCGAATTTGGCATTTTTGACAATTTAAAAAATATTAAAACAGTGGATATTTCCAACAATAAGTTAGATGGCTATCCCAAGTCTCTTCACTCTTTAAGTACTCTAACTAAACTCTATCTTGAAAACAACGGCATCTTAAATATAGATCCAAAGTATTTTGATGACTTTCCAGTTTTGAAAGAGATATCACTGAGTACCATGAACTTATCATGTGATAATTTAGTGGACTTATTTCGTGTTCTTAAAAAAAGAAATGTTACAATAATAAGCAAGGCTGTCAAGAATGCTTCTAGTGTTCATGGTATTGCATGTACAAATCCTGAAGAAATTGTGTCATCAAAACTTCCGCTATACGAAAATGCTTCTAATGAAGTTCTCGAAAATGTTTTCCAGAATTATTTTGACAGTGGTTTCAAAAAGAGCAATTTCTTTAAATACCTAAATAACTTTCAGCTATCTAATAGTGTGGCGAACATACAACAAGAACCATTTTCACCTACGGAAAAATCAGAGTTAGAAGAAAAGTTAGAGGAGAACTCCAAAGATATTAATGACCTATCATACCTATTTAGGCAGTACTTAGCTAAAGAAAATGTGAATAAGGATGAAAATAATTCGGATGAATCTATAAATGATGTAAATCTCGGCAGTTATTTGAATAGCTTAAATGAGACTATCGCATCAAAATTAACTGATAATAAGGCCGATGAAATTATTGATACACAAGCAAATGAATACGAGAAAATTATAGTTCTTCTTTCAATTAATACCATTCTTTTTATATTTGTTTGTATATCTATTTTGGTTGTCGTTGTATATTATATAAAAAAGCCGTATAAAAGCGTACCACAAGAACAGGTAGAACTTGTCAGCAAATGCTAGGTAAACATATAAAATAATTGTACCGTATTCGAATATTATACATTCCACACATTACCGCATCTCTATGAAATCGTGGTTAATAATAAGCAGTAAGGCCACGTTAACATGACAAGAGCTTAACGCGACTTCAACGCTTGTCATGTGAACATGACTTCAAGGATCGTCCATAAACTACGTCGTAGAGAAATGGGAGGGGGACTTTGCATATTACGTTGGCATATGACAGGAGGGAGTAAGGGGCATTAGTGCACGGTTCTTAGACATACTGACATACTACGGTTGCCTAGATCGACAGTGGTGGGGAGACTTCAGTTTTTGACTTTACGTCACAAGAGTACAGAATCCCATATTTTTAAATGATTTTCGATCATCGAATTTGTGTTATTGTGTATACATGTGTACTATTTGTGTTATTATTAAATAATAAGACAAATAATACACATTTTATCTTATACCGTGTGGTGAATCGTAAAACGGGACATAGGAAACTCAATGTAAAATTCTAAACTGCTGAATTCCTGCTTCCCTAATTATTTTACATCAAAAGTCATGAGAGAATGTTTGTAGAGAATTGAAATTTGTATTAAAATCAAAAGTTAAAATTATTCTACGATTTAAACGCATTCAAAAATTTTGAAAAATATAATACATTTGCCACAATAGGTATGTGTGTGAAAGTTAGGCCACACGTTACTATTTAACTGACAGTGCTCACACCATTGACTGAATAAACAATCTTTATTATTAATACTTTCTCCGCAGCTGAGGGTATCTTATCAACTGTATTGCTTTTAATGATAAAATGAAAATATTGACAGTTCAAAAATGTGAAAATTCATTGTGACACATTATTGCACTGTGTGTGGCCTAATTTTGGGCTGAAAAACGTATTTTTATGCATTTTTACAAAATTTTGGAATACGTTTAATTCGTAGAACAATTTTAACAGTTTATACAGATTTCAATCCTCCACAAATAGTTTCTAATGTATTTTGATGTAAAATAATTACTGAAGCAGAAATTCAATAGTTTAGAATTTGACATTGAGTTTCCTATGGCCCGTTTTCCAATTCACCACCCGGTATATCCTAGTTTACTTAATTTTTTTGTATTTGTAATTTTGATGTTGTTTCCCGTAAAAACCTATTTTGAATGATTCATAAAAGTTGTACATCGTACCTATTGTAGGAGTTTAAATAAGAATATATATTTATAAGGTAAAAAACGTTAAAATTTCATTATTTAATAACGTAATAATAATGTTGATGATATTTTAGAATGCCAGGTACAGGCTGTAGGGAAGAGTTGGATAAAACGGGACACCATTCTTGTTTATTTTTATTACGGAAAAAATGTTAAAAAAATGATCATATTATTATTTTTTATAGGTATAACATTTATTGAAGCACACAAAAAACATATTTTTAGCTATATTTAATGACTGGAAAATAGTAACAAAAATAATTATTAAAGTCCTGCACATCCCGTTTTAGCATACCACGGTTGGATAAAACTGGATAGGTTCACAATATTTAATTTTTTGCATAAAATTATCTAAAAAGTACATTTAAGTATATATAAGACTAGAAAGCAAAATTTACCTTTGAAAAAATCATATCTTCAGTAGTCAGAAACTTAAAAATAGGCCCTTTTTATGTTTTATCGCAAAATGGGAAATAAGACCTTTTATTTAGGACTAGGTACGTATATCAGAACAAAAGTCACATAAAAATATGTTGTTCTTTTCTGCAGTATGAGAACACGCTTTATCGCTATTTAAAAAATTAATAGGCCAAAAAATAAATAGGTGGATAAAATGGGACCTAAAAAATTGTATCCCATTTTATCCAACTTATAAGTGTCCGGTTTTGTCCAACTCGGACATTTTTCAAAACAAAAATGGCTCGTGCCTGAACGTGAAAGTAAAATTAGATATACTACACATAAGAATATTCGTTAATGAGTGCCTAATTAAATATAATAGTCACCGAAATTATATGTTTAGATATGTAGGCAATATAATGTAGAAAACAACGCACTTTAAAGTACAAAAGACCAAAAAAATAGAGTCAAACAATTCTAAACACAACAACTTTTCATCAAATAATGGCATCGAGGTAAAACGAACTGAGAATGTTAAAATTGCGACTGAGAACAAGTTTTCGTCGTTGTCCGATTGATAGCAGCACTAGTTGGGTCTCTAGGCTAGGTATCCCGTTTTAGGGTCGATTCTCACTATACCTCCCGTTTACTTTCAATACGCATGGCATTCCGTTTCCATAAAATATTATTAAATACAAATCATATAGTATATGCCCACTTTCCGGTACGTTTACCTACCATTCCCGAATCTTTGCGTTCAATACCGGCCACGTATTTTTGGGCTACGTCTCGGATACCCTATGGATAGTGTGAATATTGCTATTACCTCGCGGTTCAGTCACGTATTTTTTTCTACGACAAGGTGTGACTTGTCAGGTAGAGTATGGATTGGGGGAATACATAGCGGTTATGGATAGGGGGAATACATAGTGAGAAAAATTTGGACAATAAAAAATTTATAGAACTTGTTTGACATGACTTTTTAATTTTGAAAATAAAAAATACAGTGATAATACATTTAAAGACGGCAATATTTTGGAATTTTAAAATAATTTTAGGAATTAAAATATTTTCTTCATCCAATATCTTCTTAAGCAATTCCGCTGGTTCATCGGCGGATTGATAACCTCTACGGAAAATTGTCACTCCATTTTTTGCTTGTTCGGCCGATACTTCTATCGATTGGTGATTTATTTCTTGCTATTTTGACCACACGTGTCTCTCTATTCTGCTATGTGGTTGTTCCATTATTTTTTCTTCTATTTAGTGTCCATTCGTTTATACATCCTGGGATATATAGTCCTGAACATTTCAGGGACTACCATCTTCGCTTTCCGGTGACACAATTATAATATGTCTGCTTGTTCCAACTGCGTCGCTTCACTAGAAACAAAGTTAGAGAACTATAGGTTCTTCCAAGTTGTGCGTTACCTTTTTCGCTTTCTGGTGACACAATAATTATAATATATCTGCTTGTTCCAACTCCATTGCTTCACCAGAAACGAAGTTAGAAAACTATAGGTTCTTCCAAGTTGTGCGTTCACTTTTTTGCTTCCCGGTGACACAATTATAATATATCTGCTTGTCGCAACTCCGTTGCTTCACCAGAAGCGAAGTTAGAAAACTATAGGCTCTTCCAAGTTGTGCGTTACCTTTCTTGCTTTCCGGTGACACAATTACAATATATCTGCTTGTTTAAACTGCGTTGCTTCACCAGAAACGAAGTTAGAAAACTATAGCTTTTTCCAAGTTGTGCGTTACCTTTTTCGCTTTCCGGTGACCCAATTATAATATATTTGCTTGTTTCAACTCCGTTGCTTCACCACAAGTGAAGTTAGAAAACTATAGGCTCTTCCAAGTTGTGCGTTACCTTTTTCTCTTTCCGGTGACACAATTATAATATATCTGCTTGTTCAAACTCCGTTGCTTCACCACAAGCGAAGTTAGAAAACTATAGGCTCTTCCAAGTTGTGCGTTACCTTTTTCGCTTTTTGGTGACCCAATTATAATATATCTGCTTGTTCCAACTCAGTTGCTTCACCACAAGCGAAGTTAGAAAACTATAGGCTCCTCCAAGTTGTGCATTACCTTTTTCGCTTTCTGGTGACCCAATTATAATTTATCTGCTTGTTCCAACTCCGTTGCTTCACCACAAGTGAAGCTCGAAAACTATAGGCTCTTCCAAGTTGTGCGTTACCTTTTTCTCTTTCTGGTGACCCAATTATAATATATCTGCTTGTTCCAACTTCGTTGCTTCACCACAAGCGAAGTTAGAAAACTATGGGCTCCTCCAAGTTGTGCGTTACCTTTTTCGCTTTCTTGTGACCAAATTATAATATATCTGCTTGTTCCAACTCCGTTGCTTCACCACAAGCGAAGTTAGAAAACTATAGGCTCCTCCAAGTTGTGCGTTACTTTTTCGCTTTCTGGTGACTCAATTATAATATATCTGCTTGTTACAACTGCGTTGCTTCACCAGAAACGAAGATAGAAATCTATAGGTCCTTCCAAGTTGTGCGTTACCTTTTTCGTTTTCCGGTGACACAAATATATATTATTTGCTCGTTCCAACTGCGTTGCTTCACCAGAAACAAAGTTAAATTTTTAATTTATGAATGTTTTTTATATTGATAACGATTTCCGAAGTGAAAGTCGAAACGTCAAGTAAACTTGATTTCAAACTCGAATTGTGGCTTATGCCCAAATAAAATAGTTAATCTTATTTTGTATTTCTCACGCCGCGGCGCGCCGGTAAGAAAACAAATGTAAAATAACCTTTTTTTACATTGGTCCGCATGTATATTTTACATTTCTATTATTAAATTTTCTTCAGACCACATATTTCATCAAGCCGGAAAAAACACGTGTATTCGAATCAAAAATTTGGTAAAATGTTACCAAACCGGTACAAAATGTGTGGAATATTACATGGGGAAAGTAAACGCGACGTCTAATGAGAATGACGGTTAAATTAATGGAAGGTGTATGGAACGTGTATGGGAAGTAAACGGAACGTATAGTGAGAATAGAATTTTAATGGGAGGTGTATGGAATGGTTATGGAAAGTAAACGGGAGGTATAGTGGGAATCGACCCTTATACGACTATCCCGTTTAATCCAACTCTCCTCTAAGTGTGGCCAAATTTATTAGGTACCTATTATTTAAATTCTTACAATAAATTATATGGGCCATTCCACGAACATACGCCTGTTTTGGATTACTTCGACAACGAATATTTTACTGTGCAATATAAGAAGTACGAAAGTAAATGGCGCTAATAATACTCTGGGCTAATTAGCAAAATTCATGGAAAAGTTATTTACCAGCAATTTTATTGCTGGAATCGAATTATGAGATCCTATATATTAATAATATAGGTATGCAAAGTCCGCAGATAGTGTGCTACTTTTTTAATAAACAAAATGGCGCCGAAAAATCGTATTTTTTTCAATTATTGCTCTATAACTCCGAAGATTTTAACTTTACAACTTTATTTATTTAACATGCTCTACAGACCTTGGAGGCCTAGGGCTTTACAACTTAACAATAACAATTTTACATAATACAAATAACAATATATACTAATGTCTTATATTTATTATATAATTTGATTTAATGACTATGTAAAAATTGCTGCACTATGTTTCTCCACTGTATCCTGTTTTTCGCTTTCTCTTTCCAGTCTGTAATTTCCATCGATCCTATATCTTCTTGAAACTTTTCGTGCCATCTTTTTCTTGGTCTACCTCGTCTCCTTGTCCCAACTGGTTTTCTTAATAGTATCTTCTTTGGCATTCTTGACCTATCCATCCTCTCGACATGACCTGCCCACCTGATTCTTTGTGCCTTTGTGTATCTTGTTATAGTTGGTTCCTTGTAAAGCATCCTTAATTCTTCATTAGTTCTTCTTTGCCAACCATCTGCCGTATTTTTTCCCCCGAAAATAGTCCTCAGTACCTTGCGTTCCCATCTCTCTCTCATTTCTTCTTCTGTTTTGTTTAGTACCCATGTTTCACATCCGTAGGTGACTGTTGCTCTTATTACAGTTTGGTATATTCTAATTTTCGTCTTTCTTGATACGTAATTTGACTTTAATAATTTTTTTAAACTGCCGACCTTTCGGTTACCTTTAGCTATCCTGTGCTTTAGTTCGTTTTGCTCGTGTCCTTTTTCATCTATAATGGCACCTAGATATGTAAAGTGATTTACTCGTTTAAATTTATATTCTTTTCCATCGAACGCTGTTAACTTTAGCATATCTACAGGTTCTCTTTCTGTGTTGCCTAGCACCATATACTTCGTCTTTTTTTCATTTATTTCTAGGCCGAATTTTTTTGCCTCTCTGACTAATCTTCTCATGATTTTCTTTAACTCGGTATTAGTTTTTGCTAGCAGTGTAAGGTCGTCGGCGTAGGCCATGCATTGATGTTCGTTACGGTAGATCGTTTCTTGTGTTTCTATTCTGCTGTTCCTTACAATTGTTTCCAAAACTAGGTTAAATAACACAGTTGATAGAGGGTCACCTTGTCTAAGTCCTTTTTTGACTATAAACTCTTCCGATTTGTGACTGTTCCACACTATTTCGTTAGATGTCATATTTAAGGTAATTCTTATTAACTTGATTAGCTTTTCTGGTATTTCCATTTGCCGTAGGGCTTCATACATTTTTTTCCTATTAATTTTGTCATAGGCCTGCTTAAAATCTATGAATAGTGCATATAAAACCATTTTATGTTCGTAGCAGCTTGTTTGGATTTCTTTTATGTTAAATATTTGCTCTGTCGTCGATCTATTGTTTCTAAAGCCTGCTTGGTATTCTCCTATTAGTTTCTCTGCGTATACCTCTAATCTTTCTCTTACAATCCTAGCAAATATCTTATAGCACACGTCCAGCAAAGCAATACCCCTGTAATTCTGCAACATCATTGCATCCCCTTTTTTATGTAATGGGATTATCCAGGCTTTGGCCCACTCTTCAGGCATCTTTTCTTCTTTCCATGTAAGTTCTATCAGTTCATACACCTTTTCCAGTAGTTTTCTTCCCCCTGCTTTCAGCATTTCTGCACTTATTTCGTTTGGCCCTGGACTTTTATTGTTTTTCAATTTGCTTGCAACTCTTTGCACTTCGTCTTTGGATGGTTCGTCTATTCTTATATCTGCACCCTCTGTTCTGTCTTCGTCCTCTCCCTGATCTTCATCATCACTGTTTAGTAACGTTTCGAAATACATTTTCCATTCTTTCATAACTTTTCCCGGCTCACTTACTAGCTCTCCTTCTCTGGTCTTTATGTAGCTTGTTTTGCTTTGGTAACCTTTTTCTACTTTTTTTACCTCTTGATAAAATGATCTTATTTCATTGTTTTTAAATTTTTCTTCTATCTCCTGCAACTTTTTTTCATTGGATTCTCTCTTTTTCTTCCTGCAACTTTTCTTTAACTGTTTTCATACGTGGTTATACTCTTCTCTGTTTTTGTCGTTAGGGTTGGTCAACATACGTATTCTTAACTTTTTCTTCTCTTCTGACAGCTCTGCACACTCCCTATCAAACCACTCCTTAGTTCTTGTCTGTTTTTTAATTCTGGGTATCAATTTTCTGCTTACTTCTTTTGTAATGTGTTTTATTTGTTCCCATCTTTCTTCTACATCTGTGGCTTCATTCTTTGTTTCCAAAAACATTTTTTCTATTTCTTTTTGATACTTTTGCCTGGTTGTTTCTTTTTTCAGTTCAGCTACTTCGTATGATTTTGTTCTTTTTGCATCCTTTTTTACAACTATTTTTTCTTCTACTTTACTTTTACATTCAATTTTTACTAAAAAATGGTCTGAACTGCAGTCTGCTCCTCTCATACTTCTGACATTTGTAATAAATTCCGCGTGCCGTTTTTCTATCATTACATGATCAATTTGGTTAACGGTTTTTCCGTCCGGAGATGTTCACGTACCCTTATGTATCTCTTTCCGCTGTAGCTGTGTACTTCTTACCACCATATTTTTTCCATTGCAAAACTTATCAGTCTCTGTCCGTTGTCATTTGACTCGTCGTGTTTGCTATGCTTTCCTACTGTATTTCTGTAGATTGCCTCTTTCCCCACTTTTGCATTTACATCTCCCATTATAATTTTGACGTCATGTTTCGGTATCTTTTCATATTCCATCTCCATTTTTTCATAATATATGTCTTTTATCTCTTCATCTTTTTCTTCGGTAGGGGCGTGTACATTTAAAATGCTTATATTTCTTTTTTTCCCTTTTATTCGTATATAACACATCCTCTCCGATATGGGATTAAAACTCATAATCTTTTCTTTTAGACCTTTTCTTATAATAAAACCTGTTCCCAACATCCTATCTGCTCCTCCACTTTTGAAAAAACCACATTTTCTAATTCCGATATTTCTGACCTCAATTGTTTTGTTTCTTGTACCGCTACAATATCCAATTTATATCTCCCTACTTCTTTTACTAATTCCTTCATGGCTCCTTCCTCATAGGTGCCGCGTACATTCCATGTTGCCATTCTTATTTTCTCTTTTTTCCCTTTTTCCACTCTTCTTTTTTCTTCACCCATTTCTTTACCTTTTTCATCATTCTCTACGTAGTCAGACTTTTGATCTCTTGGCTTTTCTGACTTCTGGTTTTGTTTTGCCTCGTTATCTTGTTTATACTTCGTATTATCATTTTCCAATCTCATGTACTTGTCCGTTGCTTTAGTCGTTATACTTTTTGTAGTCGTTTCTGCATTCCTTTTTAGTTTTTTGGGAGTCCTCTCTGGCTGTTCTGTGTGCTCTCTGTCAGTTTACCATTATCCTTATCCCATTTCATATCTTTTCCATTAATATTTAGCTTCATATAACCTATTTTTGTTGTATTACCCTTATCTTTTTCCTCCTTCGCTATTTTCCTAATTATAGCCTGTATCTCTCTTTCCATTTTTGTCATGTCAGACTCTATATATACTCCTTGTCCTGTTATGTTTCTAAGTTTACTTTTGTTCCTTAATACCGAGATTTTATCCGTCATATTTTCCATTTCTGCCAGAAATGATTTATCACCAATTTTATTTCCTTCCCTCAGTTTAACCTTTATTTGCAGATTTGCTTCAATAAACTGTTCTAGTTTTTGTTTAGTAGACCTGTTATCATTGCTAACGAGAGTTAATCCTTTAATTATTATGTTCTTTTTTCTTTTATCCTTCTCAATTCGTTCTATTCTGTCATTTGCTTCATTGAGTCGTTTTTCTAACTCCTTATTCTTTTTCTCCAGCTGTCTGACGCAATCCAAGGTTTCTTGTTGCTCTCTGCGCAAGTTTTTTAGTTCAATCATCATATCTTCATTTCTTGACATAATTGTCTGCATCATTTGTATCATCTGTTCATTTTGGTTATCACTCTTAGTCGGAGTTCTCCTCGTTACCTTGCTTTTTCTGAATAAATCTTCCGCATCGTACCCATCCCTACTTCTCTTATTCCCGTTCTCTTCGCTGCTGCTTTCATACTCCACTCTTGCCGGTCCCGTCTTCTTAATTGCTCCACCTCCACCACTGGCCATTTTTAAGGGTTATATTAATTTGTGAACTTTACAACTAAAACACCTTAATAAAAATTCACCGCAATTAAATTCTGCATAGAGATATGTTTTTCACGATTGGCTCAGACGAAAATTTTCCTCGAAAAATGCGGGTTTTCCTAACAAAAACTCTAATTTTCAAATAAAGTTTTAGGTAAGTAATTATTAATCAATAATTAAATAACTAAGTGACATTAAAGCTTTCTTGGTATAGATTGTAATTCCAGAAGCCGGTGAAAATTAAACGAATATTTTAGCAACAATTCAATTGTTAATTAACAAATTACGATCGCAATAATAACCAAAATAATTATGATACATTGATCAAACTTATAAAGATTATAAAGATGAGATGCTTATTTAATATTTTATCGACAAAATATAAATTTTTCTTTTTTTTTGCATAATCTTTAAATTTTGAAAAAAAAATAGTTATAATACGCTGGTCTAATTAGTAAAGTACAAAGAAAGGTTATTTACCAGCAATTTTATTGCTGGAATCGAATTATAAGATCCTATATATTATTAATATAGGTATGCAAAGTCCGCATATAGTGTGCTACTTTTTTTATAAACAAAATGGCGCCGACAAATCGTATTTTTTTCAATTATTGCTCTATAACTCCGAAGATTTTAACTTTACACCTTAACACTCAAATAAAAATTCACCCTAATTTAATTCTGCATAGAGGCATGTTTTTCCCGATTTGCTCCGACGAAAATTTTCTTCGGAAAATGTGGGTTTTCCCAACAAAATCTCGAATTTTCAAATAAATTTTTTGGGCCAGTAATTATTTATCAATAATTATATAGCTTGGTGAAATAAAAACTTTCTTGTTATAGATTATAAATTCAGAAGCCGGTAAAAATAAAACGAATACTTTAGCAACAATTCAATTGTTAATTAACAATTTACAGTCGCAATAACAACCAAAATAATCATGAGATATTGATCAAACTTAGAAAGATTATAAAGGTGTGATGCCTATTTAATATTTTGTCGACAAAATATAAATTTTTCATTTTTTTGCATAATCTTTAAATGTTTAAAAAAAATTGTTATAAACAAATTAACATTTCTCAGAAATTGTTTATTATATTCTAATTTAAAAAAATACTTAAAATGCGTATTTCACAGGTCTTGAAAAAGAATGCTTTAAAAAAATTTTCCAACCATTTGCAAAAAAGTTATGAAGCAGCAAAATAAATATACGAAATCTCCGTTGTTTATAATTTGTTTTAATTGTTTCAAAGCTTAAAAGTGAGTCTATGGTACAACCTAATTACTCACAAAGAATGTCAAAAATTAGTGCAATGGTTATATTTTAATCAAAGATTAAAAATACTTTTTTTTTGTAATTTTTAGCGCAAACGTAGGCCTGATACAGAGTCGGAGCTAAAATGTTCACTCGAAGCGACTGACACGCAGCATGCATTATTTATTAAAAGTGTACATCACGCGGCTGGTCGTCGCTCAGAGTGAAAATTTTAGCTACAGTACTGTGTTACTCTACTTTCGCGCGTGTAAATTACAAAAAAATATATTTATAATCTTTAATTAATATATAACCATTAAACTGAGAATCGATATTTTTTTGTAAATAATTAGCTTGTACTTTAAACTCACTTCTACGCTTTGAAATCATTAAAAAAATATATAAACACAGTAGTAATCGTATGTTAACTTTGCTGTTTCATAACTTTTTTACAAATGGTTGCAAAAAAGTTTTAAAGCCTTCATTTTAAAGATATTTAAAATGCGCATTTTAGCTATTTTTTAAAATTATAATATAATAAAAACTTTCTGAGAAACGTTAATTTGTTTATAACTATTTTTTTAAAACATTTAAAGATTATGCAAAAAAATAAAAAATTCATATTTTGTCGACAAAATATTAAATAGACATCTCATCTTTATAAGATTTCAAAGCTTGATCAGTGTATCATAATTATTTTGGTTATTATTGCGACCGTAAATTATTAATTAACAATTGAATTGTTGCTAAAATATTCGTTTAATTTTCATCTGCTTCTGGAACTATAACCTAAACCAAGAAGGCTTTAAAGTCACCAAATTATTTAATTATTGGTAGATAATTACTTATCTAAAACTTTATTTGAAAATTAAAGATTTTGTTGGGAAAACCCGCATTTTGATGAAATGCCGGGAAAACCCGATGAAAATTTTCATCGGAGCAGATCGGGAAAAACGCGTCTCTATGCAGAATTTAATCACGGTGAATTTTTATTTGGGTATTTTTGTTGTAAAGTTAAAATCTTCGGAGTTATAGAGCAATAATTGAAAAAAACACGATTTTCGTGCGCCATTTTGTTTATAAAAAAAGTAGCACACTATCTGAGGACTTTGCATACCTATATTATTAATATATAGGATCTTATAATTCGATTCCAGCAATAAAATTGCTGGTAAATAACTTTTCCCAAAAATGGCCTATTCTCCGATAATCAGCCCAGACTATAATAATTATTCCAATAAACAACAATGTAATTTTCAATTTACTTTCGTTCTTCTAATTTTGCACAGTAAAATATTCGTTGTCGAAGTAATCCAAAACAGGCGTATGTTCGTGGAATAGGGTATACAAGTAATTCTAATTCACATAATCCTAGCTGACCTCTAAGGATAGTATGTATTCAATAGTTAATCCAGTATTAATGGAAATTCATCGACAAATTTTCAGTGTAGAATGGAGATTGAAGTCCTAGATTTCCGTAAATATTGCATGGATAAATATCAACAGTTTTCCATTATTAGGTATTATAATTCACTAAACATCTTTATTTCTTAACTATCTTGACTATTTTCCATACATCAAAGACATATACAAATAAATACCGTTTAAGGGGAAGGAGGAAAATGCAAAATTTTGACGCACGTCAAAATTCTCAATGTATTTTAGATGTATTAATTTTTTTCGAATCATGAGAAAACTAATAAATATTTTTGAAAAATTTGAACGCAGAATGAAAGACTACATTATTACCGAGAGCTGAAAGTCAGTGAAAATTTCTATAATGTTTATTTTAATAAGTTAGAGGGCTGAAAATAAAAGAGAAGCGTAATTTTAAATTGCAAAATATTTCATTCAAAAGAAACTTTTTTATTTACTCTAAGGGACTTTCAGTCCTCGATAATATCGTAATCTTTCATTCTGCGTTTAAATTTTTCTAAAATACTTATTAGTTTTCTCAGGATTCGAAAAAAAATCATATTACGATTCAAATGACAGTACACTCGTGATGTAATCGCACCCTTAATGTTCATTGGTTAGTCGATCTGGGCAACCGTAGTAATGTCTAAGAACCGTGGCATTAGTACACATCTGACGTCATTTGATTTACTTAATTTGTCGCTATTGTCTCTATGAAGATAATTCAATTATTATTCTTGTTATATTATATGTATAAATATTCGAAAATAAAGTATAAATTCGAAAATCTGTAGCGTTATGGCAGTAGAGCATTTTAAAAGTTTAAATCATGTTTTGCCAACCCAAAAACAAAACGCAAATGGACTTATCAATCACTGTATAAACATAAAAAAAGTAACATATCAAGAGCTGCTCTATCTAATATCTAAGTACCACAGCTCTGACATATCATATATATATTTCATTCTCCCTTTTAACGGTTTTACCTTCACCATAGGTATACCAAACTATGCCGAATTAAAGAACTATTACTAAATAACCTATAAAGCAAATAATCTCATTTTGGCAAAAATCGAAAATATTAAATTTTGCCATACCACTTCTTCTTCATGTGCCTCATCTTTTAATAGTCCAGAGAAATAAGGTATTTCTCGTGACACATTCCCCTCAGACTGGCATCAAATTTTTTGAGTAGTATGGACATCTATATTAATAACCTGTATGTTTCCTGCAGCCGATTTTGATGATATACATAGTTATAAACAAATAAAAATAAAAAAACGGTTAATTTTCGCTTTTTTCGTCTATTACTAAAAAGTGAAGCATTCTAAACAAATTTGAGAATAAAAAACTCATAAATCAATAAAAAACTTCAATACGCCGTTCGCTGAATATGTCTGTCCTTATTTGTTGCTTAGACAATTGCAAAATAAGTCATAAATTTTGAGATTTTATAAATGTTCATAACTTATGTAAAAATTAAGTTAGAACCTTCTTATTACACGGAATACTGAGACTTCTTGTGCTTAAATTAAATTTTAAATTTCAAAGCAAGTGGTCAAACAGTTTAAAAGTTATTTAATTTGTTTATCCCAAATTAATTTTTTTGCAACCACTGTAAGACAGAAAATTATGAGGTTACAGTAATACTTCAGACAGTTTATGAATAAAGAACATTTAACTATTAACTATTAACAACTATTAACTTAATTTAAAAAATGACAACAAGTAATTTTAAACAGTGTAAAATTATTTTGAAAAACATGTCGATTTTTTGCTTACTTATAAACAATTAGAATAACTTTTTAACCGTTACCCGTAGAAAAATTATTTTTTCATATTTAGAAAGACTTAATTTTTATACACATTTAGAAAGAAAAACAATTATTGTCCTAGGATAATTAGGGACGAAGTTAGCCCCCTTTTTTTAATTTACATGTTCTTGCAAAATAATTTTTTTCATAAACTATCCAAAGTATTACTGTAACTTCATCATTTTCTGACTTATAGTGTTGCAAAAAAATTTTAGGATAAACAAATTAAATAAATGTTAAACTATTTGACCAATTGCTTTGAAATTTAGGATATGCTTTAAGCACCAGAAATCTTAGCATTACGTGTAGTAAGAAGGTTCTATATTAATTTTTACATAAGTTATGAATATTTATATAAACTCAAAATTTATGATTTATTTTGCAATTTTTTAAGCAACCAATAAGGATGGACATATTCAGAGAACGCCATATTGAAGTTTTTTATATGTTTTATTAGTTTCTTACTCTCAAATTTGTTTAAAATGCATAACCAGGAGCGTCATTTGAAATTTTGATTGGGGGGGTCAAGCATTATATATACAATACATTACATATGATGTATTGATGAAAATTGATGTATTCTTTGTAAAATTCAGTAATTTTCATATCAAATGACGCCCCTGTGCATAACTTTTTGGTAATAGACGAAAAAAGCGAAAATTTACCGTTTTTTGATCTTCATTTGTTTATAACTATGTATATCATCAAAATCGGCTGCAGGAAACATATAGGTTATTATTATAGATGTCCATACGACTAAAAAAATTTGGTTTCGGCCTGGAGGGGGTTGTGTCACTAATAGGATATTTTTTCCCTTATTTCTCTGAACTATAAAGACATTGGCCATCATCGTAACCCATTATACTTTGCTGCAGCGGTTCTGAAGAGACCTATTGTTATTTTTCCACTTCACTGCTTTAAATTTTTCAATCAAGATGTGCGCCATCTTCCCGGTCCTCATCTTCCTTCCACTTTTCCTTGCATAGCCAATTTAATCAACTCATATTTGTCATTTCTTAGTTAGTAAGTGACCAAAGTAGCTCATTTTCCTTTCCTTCATAGTGTTGAATATTTCTGTTCCTTTCTCTGAATATTTCTGTTTCTGTGTCCAGGATATTTTCCACATTCTTTAATTATACTACATACATCTCAAAGCTGGCAAGTCTCTTTTAATTGCGTCCATAATTGTTCAGGCTTCATCTCCATATAAAAGGACAGAAAATACGTAGCACTTCAATACCTTAATTCTAATAGTTTTTCGTAATACTGTCTACATCTTACTGACAGCGCTTCTGGCAATCTCTGTGCGTCGTTTTATTATGAGGCTGCTGCGGTCCCATTGTTCATTTAGCTCACATCCCAAATAATTGTATCTGGGTACTTTATCTAAAGCTTTTCCTTTAACGTAGATTGTCTCGTCTTTAATCTTGTTCTTACTGACAATCATGATTTCTGTTTTTTTTGTTCAGACCCAATCCATACCTCTCGCAGTACTGCGTAGTGCGATAAACCATAGTTTGCAGCCCTTCTCTGCTACCAGCAAGGAGTATTGTATCGTTTACATAAATAGGAGATTATTCACTAGTGTTCCGTTGATTGATATGCCTTCTAGTGCCTATTTAAATATTTCTTCTGAGCACATATAAAAAATAGAGGGGATAGTACACATCCTTGTCGTACTCCTCTTCTTATTAGAAGCTCTTTAGATTTTTGTTGGTCCACATGAATTATGGCTTTCTGATATTAGCCCGATCAAAGAACAATCTGACCCCAAAAAAATTAAGATTAGGATGAAAATTTGGTAATAGGTAGTTGGAATTGTCTATTATTATATAAGAAAAAGTTTACAATTCTACATCCCCTCCATTTTTCAAAAATAGAACGGAATACCCCCTCTCGAAGGTGAAAAATATACATTCAAAATAAGTCCGCAATTGGATAAGTCAATACTTTTCGAGTTATTTGCAAGTGAATATGTTCATTTTTAACAGAAAAAAATATGTTTTTGGACGGTTTTTCGGAGATAACTCAAAAAGTAAGTATTTATTTCTAAGTAAGAAAAATATTCTTAGCAAAAACATAGCTTATAAAAAACTGAAAACAATGGTGTATGCTTGAGGTCTGTAGACCCAGTAGAAGCAGAGTTGTAGCTAATGAACAGTAGGTTCTTCTTTATAAAATTCCAAATCGAATATTTCAATGTGAAATAACCCAAAACGGAGCACTTTTCGGGGAAATTCATTTCAACTTTTTCAAAGTGTTTAAAAAAGGATTATTTTTGTTTTTTAAAAAACTTGTAACATTAGAAGTAAGTGAGTTACGCTCAAAATATTGTTGGTCCCTTTTATTTTTTGATAAAAAAATCGCGAAAATCACCCCCTAATTAGCACCACAAATAAATTTTATCATTACCACTTCACAAGTTACTTTGCTTATGTATTATTTATACGATCTGTAAGTTTCATCGGTTCAAAGTGCTTATTTTTGAAAAAGCTGTAGTTAAAATGGCTTGAACGAGTAACTAATCACGAGTTTAGGAAAATTTTGAACAGCCATAGCATAATCAATTTTAGTATAACAAGAAAACAAAAAAGGAAAAATATTCAAAAAAGAATATTAGGTACTCTTTAAGATTTTTGGTATTGCTAATAATTTTTAAGTTAATTCCATGAACAATTCCATTATTTTTCAAAATAAAAAAAAATGTTTTATTTTAAACCCAATTTTTTTCAAAACTGAGCACTTTGAACCAATGAAACTTATATATAATATAAACAATACATAAGTAAAATAACTTGTGAAGTGGTTACGATTAATTTTATTTGGGAAGCTAATTAGGGGGTGATTTTTGTACCAAAAAATAAAAGGGGCCAACAATATTTTGAGCGTAACTCACTTATTTTTATTGTTGGAATTTTTTTTAAAAACAAAAATAAACCTTTTTTTAAACACTTTAAAAAAGTTGTAATGAGTTTTCCCCGAAAAGTGCTCTGTTTTTTTGTTATTTCACATTGAAATATTCGATTTGGAATTTGACGAAGAAGAACCTACTTTTCATTAGCTACAACTCTGCTTATACTGGGTCTGCAGACCTCGCGCTTACACCATTTTTTTTTCAATTTTTTATAAGCTATATTTTTACTAAGAATATTTTTTTCGCTAGAGTACTTACTTTTTGAGTTATCTGCGAAAAACCGTCCATAAACATGTTTTTTTTTATTAAAAATGAACATATTCACTCGCAAATAACTCGAAACGTATTGACCTAGTGAAAAAACTGTATAGAACAAAAGTTGCTTAGAATTAGTCATTTTATTCAATTCCGGGCCTATTTTGAATGTATATTTTTTCACTTACGAGAAAATATCTTTTACCCCGTATTGCTCAATATTTGTAAAATGGAGGGGATGTAGAATTGTAAACTTTTTCTTATATAATAATAGACAATTTCAACTACCTATTTCCAAATTTTCATCCTTCCTTTATTTTTTTGGAAGTTTTCGTAAAATTTTATGTCCCCTGATCGGGCTATATCGGTATATATTTGTAATGATTCACACATCCTGATGATGTATTTCTATGTTCTGTAATATTTTCTCAAGCCTTCTGTGTTGTATTTTGTCGAAGGCTTTCTCAAAGTCAACCATACATATAAATACGTCACAGCTCGGCTGTGACATACTCCGGATAATGACACTACCGATAATGATAGCGCGGATAATGATAATGCAGATATTGATAGCGCAGATAATGATACCACGGATACGGGAGACCTTCTGTATACAGATTACCAGTTTTCTAAATATCTACTGTGGGTTAATTGAAGTGAATCAAAGTTATGCAAAATGTTTAAATTAAAATCGTATCATTATGATACGTCACAACGTTCAATGTTTCATAAAATAATATTAAGATATTGTTGTTTATATTTACTAAAATTTAGAAAATAGTAATTGATTTGTGTTATTAGGATATAAATGTACATAAAAAAGCTAATTTCAAATTTTTGTTTTTTTTTCCTCATTTCATCCTTCGTATTCCGGGTCACCTTCATTCACTTTTTCTGTTGAATCAGTTGCAAAATTCCTGTGTTTTTGTTTGGCGTTATTACTAATTTTTTCAATTATCCCGAATTTTTCCTTCTTGTAACTAAACTTTTGGTTTAATACCTAATATGGACAGCCAGTGATATTTCAAAATTCGCCAATATAACGACATTTCAAGAGCATATATTTCTCTTACAAGCCGTATTTTTATATATCCAAGACTAATCAATATAAAATAAAAAATAAAACATTTATTGACTTAATAAAATAAAATATGTAGGTACAATACATTCACTAAGATATTTTATTTTATTCTTTCTATGTTCCGCTATTGCACTATCTCCTTTGGACTGCTTTCGCTATGGTTAACTGGTTCATCATGCTGTGGACGTCTGAACTTCTTTTTCTCTAGGTACTCCTTGTGGCATTGTACCTACTTCCCTTACCGGTTTTGCAGCCTGGCTTTTACCTGGTCAGATGGTCGATCAGTCTATGTTTACATTTGTACATTCTCTGTATCCGATTTCTGGTGAGGATGTCTCTGATTTTTAGGAGTCTTCTTGTGGCCTGGTGAAAGAAGTAGGTATTTTGTCCTATTCTTGGCCACGTCCCTTAGTGGTGTGTATTAGAGCCTTTCTCGGAGGGTTGCATTTGACACTCTGTCTAGCGACGTTGACCCATCTATTAACCGGTAACATGCTGTCTATGTCCTCTCTAAATTCCTCCAGATGGTTTCTGTCTTGGATTCTTCGTAATATCAAGGAATGGACAGGACTACACCTTCAAACCTCAGGAGAAAAGCTCAGGGTAGAGGTGATTTTGCAGAAATCATCACCACCTTTCATTAGAGACAAGTAGGTAACTCCTACACCTCAAATCTATGGTTTGGCAGATGGCTTCAAGGTCTTGTGAAAAAAGATAAATATGCAAGATCGTTCAAACTAAAATACTCTTCCGGTTGGGACATATAGCAAGAATGAAAAAAAGAGAAGGATGAAAGTGTATTGCTGAGAATTGAACAAAGAACCAAAGCAGAGCAACCAGAAAATGATTAGAGGTATGTAAAGATAATAATCTATTAAGAGAAGATGTTGCTATTTAAAGAATGACCGCCATAAAAATCTTATTATTTTACATACCTTAATAATTAATCATGTAATTAAAACAAATATTATAACTAAGTAAATGTGTTATAAGGCCAAGTTGGTTTAGGATTTTTGATACAGACATGTCTAATTATTACTCCCAAAATACTAATAAAAGTAATGGATTCATAATAATTAATAAAGAAACCTGGACCAATTATAACAAGAGTAAAAAACCGCCATACCGCAATGACTGGCGCACACAATATTCCAGCTGCAAAAGGGCTGATATGAATATTACTTGGCGCGATAATGAATTTTCATTTTGATAGAAAATAAAATTCTAGTTTTATTTTAAAAGATTTTTCCATAATATTTGCTAAATTTGAAGTAAAACGCGCCACAAAAGGATAACTTGACACAATTTGCATTTGAAGCTCTTTTGTGGCGCCATTTACTTCAAATTTAACAAATATTATGGAAAAATCTTTTAAAATAAAACTAGAATTTTATTTTCCATCAAAATGAAAATAAATTATCGCGCCACGTAATATTCATATCAGCTCTTTTGTAGCTGGAATATTGCGTGTGCCACTCATTTTTACGACGTATAGCAGATTTTTACTCTTGTATCAGGAGTTTTTCAAAGTTATTTATAAATTAAATGTATGAAGTTGAATGCAATGTTTATCGAATATACGTTAAGCTTTATAAATAGTGTCTCATGTAGGAATATTATGCGCCACTGGCGAGAACTGCCGTTCTCTGGTAATCAGTTTTTAACGTACACCATACAAAAAACAACTTACATTATTATGCTTCCAATTGGATTTTTCATTTTTTTTTCAAAAAAAATTATTGGTTTTTTAACCCTAACTTTTTATTTTTTATATTAGAAAGTTTGTTAAAAAGTTTTTTTGTAGATTTTTATAAGATCTATAAGACTATTAATATTAAATCCTTTTAAAATCCTCAGTCGCAAAAAGAGGTGACTTTGAAAGGGTTGGTAAAGGTGGTTTTTGCATGTTATTACAAGTTCTAATTTTCTGTAGCTCACTCAATTTTTGTCGTAGAAAAAATTTTCGTAAACCAAGTTCTTAAGAACTAAACAAGCTACATTTTCAAATGTAAACATTTTTTCGCATTTCTGATGCTAATCTTTCTATTCTGAAGAAAAGGTCATGTTTTACCAAACTACAAAAATTCGTTATTCGCTTTTGACTCCAGTTTTTTAAAAACTAATTATTGTTTTAAGGGCAGCCAAAGACCGAAAATTGATTTTTTTTAAATTTTTTGCGTTATGATTGAAAATTATTCTCTGAAATCTTCTCTTTCCAACGATATATAACACATTATAGTATAAAATATCCATGGTTACAAAACTATTTGTTTTCTGAACGTCTCACTCAACTTATACCGTGTACCGGTAGCTTTATAGCCTATTAGAGTGTTTTATGTTTTTGCAATTTCCCGAATACTACGTTTTTAGCTTTTGGTGTCAGATATCTCTGGTTCCTTAGATGATAGAAGGTCCAAATTTTTACAGTAATTGTAGATAGATAATATCTAGTCCCGCGTAAATTTTCATTGAAAAATGTACAAAAACAAGTAAAATAAAAAATAAAACCTAAACTTTTTTGGGTTTTTTTGTAAGATTATTTTAAAAAAATTTAAAATAAATTTTTCTTTCGCTCTAACTTTACAAAAATCTACGCGGGACTAAACAATACATGTAGTTTCAAAATAAAACAAAAATTAGGTCTCTAAGTGCTTTGGTTACAGAGCTATATGACATAATGTTAACATTGCGGTTAACTGGGACTTTGGGTGCCCTTAAGCCGCCGGTCAAACTTCTGCAATCCATTAAAAATACATAAATAAAAAATACTGAATAAGGTCGATGACTAATTTTAATTAGGGTGGTAATTAGGGGGTTGTTTTCGATAACTTTTTTACTGAAAAAATAGGGACTGACATTCTTTTCATTATAACTCACTTAATTGTTAAGCTACAGACTTTATTTTTTATTTTTGAAGATAGAGCTTTTTAAACATTTAAAATTAGTTTCTACAAGTTATCCTCAAAAAAATGCATAATTTTTCCGTCTGTTGACTTTGAAACTATAATATTTAGTATTTGACGAAGAAAAGCTAACATATAATAAAGTAGATACAGCTCGATTACTATTGGTCTTAAAGAAAATTAAAAAAAAAACTTTGTTTCTTTTTTAAATGGTATATATTCGTTAAGTAAAGTTGTTTTGATAAAACAAAAACATTTTGAGTTATTAGCAGAAAACTGATTAATAACATTGATTTTTTCGATATAAAACTAACACTTTCGATAACCAAAAAATCGAAAATTATTAATTTTATCAAAAAAATGTATAAAACATTTTTGCTTACAATTAATGTTTTTACCAACAAATGCGGTCAAAATATAATAAAAAAATTTCACCCGCGAGATGGGGTGGCAACCACCCCTTGGTAAAAGCGTCTTTCGGCATCATATAGATTTTGATCTTTGGACTATCCACTACTTAGTGTCAAATTTTCAAGCAAATCGATCCATTCTGTAAAAATTGCGAAGTGAGAAGTTTCAATTCTTGGACTAATTATAAATTTGGAGCTCTATAACCTCTGAACGGCTTAACTGATTTTGATCAATAAACATGAGTTTGAAACGTATTGACAAGTAGTATCTAATGCATCTAAGATCAAGTATGATAACTGAACGTATTACAGGAATTATTGAGCTTGAAAAACCGTTTTTCCCATAAGAAATATATTTGATCATACTTATGAAGCCTATAACTTAAAAATTCGAATGTTCCTCGATATTAGGTACATACCGTTAGACGCGACTAGAGACCTCCGACAAACGCTTAGTTATTGGCGCAATTCTTAGGTTGAAATTTTGAGTAATTGTCGAAAAACCAAAATTTTCAAAGTATAATTTTTCAGTTTTTCGGCTATGGTGAGCAGTGTATATGTCTCAGCTTGATAGCTTAGGCACCATTTGAAAGTTTAACTCAACCCTATTGATTTGGTATATTTGCGTTTTTCTGTCTGTCCTTGAACCTAAGATATATATGCCCAAAAAATATGCTATTTTGTACCCCCGTAGCCCTCTAGCTAGCCTAAGGGTAGTCAGAAGTCAAAAATTACACCGGTTCTGAATCGGAACTCACACCCTCTTGAAACACAGAAAAAAAATTCAGATCGGTGTAACTTTCCACACACATATCATATATCAATACAAACATATCCACAAACTTTTTCCCCTTTTTAAATAAAAATTGAGTCATAATTCTGAGTTCGCTAACTTTTGAATTAAATGGTATAACCGATTTTCAAAATTAGACATCCGTTGGAAAGGTAATGATCAGTACTATCAGAAGCCGTAAAGGTCGGACTTAAATTTTTGAAATTTTTGGGAGTTTTGGTGACGAGAACGAAAGCAGACCCTAAATGGGAAGGGCCATAAAATCCACACCCTTGGACCAAAATGGAGAGTTGGCATATGGATTGGTGAGTCTTTTCCTAAATTTTAAGATGGGATTTGGTCCAATTTTCAATTCAGTCAGATTTAGAAAATCGAAAATTTCGTGTATATATAGTGTCCCTTCAAACAAAAATTCAATTTAATGTCACTTATGTTTATATAATTTTTCTTTGTAAAATATTTCATTATTTCTATTTCCTTCTATATTTAAAGATAAACAGAAGATAATTGTATTATCAGCCAATGGCATCCGGGACACTTCACAATAAACTGCAATTATTGTTTTGTCAGTGTTTATTATGCATCTATCTTTACAGTAACTAATTTGTTATCAATATCTCTATAGACTTAGTATAGTAACCATGGCAAGTTTAAGGTAAGCATATTCATTTTGATTAACATGTCTTACATATTATGAAAACAGTATATTATTAAAATTGTTCTGAAGCTGTTTTTTTTGGCCTCTTATGCAATTTACTCTTTTATTGATAAATAATGCACACTTTTAGTTAAAACGAAATTTATCGAAGCCTCTACTTTTACTTCAGAAGTCGTTATCGAAATACAAAATATTAATAAATTAAAAATTTATGTTGCTTAGTAAAAAAAAATCTTCTAAAAATTTAATCGATCCTGACTCATTCATATCGGCAATTCAGACATATATTATACATTTTAAAGTATACAATTATTTATAGACTTTAAAATGATGTTGTCAATATAAACTAATTGCGTTCCTGGGACGACTTTATTGGAAGATAGTTGATTCGATTACATGAAATCAACTTTCAACTTAAGAATATCCGTCACAAAAAATCATACTCTGATTTATTTCAAAATCATCTGATTTATTATAAAAAGACAACAACATGCAATGATGACAGTAAAATTCTCGTGTTAGTATTTCACAGTAAATTACGAGGAAAAACCCAGGAAAAAAACATCCTGATTATATCGCGACGTTTTAAGTATCTGTTCTTACATTCAGTTTACTTGTAGAATTAATACCAAACTCTGATTTTATATGTATGATATTTTAAAACATAGGTAAAAGATGTTTGCTCGATACGTTATTGACTTAGCTTATCTGAAGGAAAGAGCTTCAGAACTGCAATGCAATCCATAATCCTATTCACATAAATTTCCACAATCGGTTTTGCTCCCGCAAAACATCAAGCTCATGATGCTTGGCGGACCAGGTAATTGTGTTATTGTTATGGGATCTAAAGTTTCTTATTTAAGTTCCGATCCCCAGTTTATGGAGCCATTTTTCCTGAAGCTTCAAGAGCTGGGACATCCTATCGACTGTTGGGAGAATTTTGCCGAGGACACGTTTCTTGTTTTTCGCAATTGCCATTAAATACACTCAATGTCTATACATCTCTGCCAACTGATTTGTACTCTGTTTATAATCCTCTGGTATGGATTTCTAAAGCTAAGCGATGTATTATACATTCCCAGAAGTAATTGGTCGTGATTTTGAAATTGATAGATCACGTTGTTTAAATTTTTTTACATTTAATATTAAGTCTGGATTTTTTTGAAAGGTATTAAAAAATTTACTCTTCCTTGACCAAAAGTAGCAAATACCTTTGCACATGGAGATAGAAGGTTCTGCAATCGCAGAAGAATATTATAATTTTTCCGGTATATTTTGCCGAGCATGTTTTATGATATTGTTCTGAAGCTATTTCTTTGTAGAAATTATGCAATTTATTATTCTAAATGCGAAATAAGCTTCAATTTAACTTAAAAAATGATTTTATTGACCTTTCGACTTCCAACTCAGACGTCGTTATCAAATTACAAAATATTCATTTAACTAAGTGTATTAAAAAACAATTTTGATAGAAAATTCAAGCAGTTATTTTTATAGTTTTGCTTAGCCGGTTTTTGCTGAATGTATAACAATTACGATTTTAAAAGTAAATTTTTATTGCACAAACATTTTTACGTCTACAAAAACAGTGAAACAAAACTGAACTGAAAAAATTCTTCAGTATTCTGACATGCTTTAAAATGAAAAACGTGACACGAATAGAAGCGAGGAACGCGACTTTTGCTCGGTACGGTACGGCACGGACTTATTCCCCAAATTGTTTCCCTAATCAGTCCTAAACATCCATACTTGGCTCTTGGCCTCCTCTTCCTTCTTCCATGCCTCTCTATCTTGGGCAATTTGCATCCATTTTGACGGGCACGCCAGGTTTCCCCTACACGACTCTACCTTATTTACAAAAAAAATTGTATGTCTTTGTACACACGTTATAATGCTCAAAAAGTTACGGGATCTGGATTTCAATGCATATTTTTTTTTATAATTCTCGTATCAAAGTTACGCGTGAAGTTAGTCGTATTGATGTCAGTTGGGGAAACCTGGGCGACCCCATTTTGACCCGGCGTGTTTCTTCAGGTCATCTGACCATCGCATTTGTGGCCTTCCACAATAATAATACAGTCGAACCCACTTATTGGAATAGCCTTCTTGCCAAGCAAAAGTATTCCTATAACCGGGATATTCTAATAACCGATCATTGGAGGCTAGTAGAAACGTTTCGCTACCTCAAACTTCTATTTCTTAAACCGATATATTTCTATAACCGGTATTCTGATAAGCGGGTTTGACTTTATAACTTTCATTATAATCTGGGCTGATTATCGGAGAATAGGCCATTTTTGGGAAAAGTTATTTACCAGCAATTTTATTGCTGGAATCGAATCTTATGATGGTATATATTAATAATATAGGTATGCAAAGTCCGCAGATACTGTGCTACTTTTTTTATAAACAGAATGGCGCCTGAAAATCGTGTTTTTTTCAATTTTTGCTCTATAACTCCAAAGATTTTAATTTTACACCAAAAACACCCAAATAAAAATTCACCGCAATTAAATTCTGCATAGAGACGTGTTCTTCCCGATTCACTTCGACGAAAACTTTCCCCGGGAAAAGCGGGTTTTACCAACAAAATCTTTAATTTTCAACTAAAATTTTAGATAAGTAATTGTTAATCAATAATTAAATAACTTGGCAATGTAAAAGCCCTTTTTGTATAGATTATAATTCCAGAAGCCGATGGAAACTGAATGAACCATTTAGCAACAATTGTTAATTAAAAATTTACGGTCGCTATAATAACGACAATAATTATGGTGCATAAGAATAACTATGATTTTTTCATAAAAAGACACTAAACCTATCTAATGTACTTTACAGAATTGAAATTGGACTATTTAAGCGGCCTCAGGAATATTTTAAAATTATAAAGAATTTTTTGGCTTATAAACAAATAGAATATCTCGGGAAATATTAAACTAAATTAAATTGTAAAAACGGTATTCGAAAAACAGCCACAGTACGCTTCTTTTAAAAGAGAAAAGGTTTAATTATGATGAGAAGTTCCTGAGATACAACCGGTCAAAGTTGACCGGAATTTACGATAAAGATATAAACAATAGGATGATAAACAACCTTATATTTTTATAAAACTTTTTTGTTAGTTTATATACAGGGTGTTTGGTAAAGAATGGACCATAGCTTAACCTCAGGTTCCTGAGGTTAAAATAGGCCGATTTAAGCTAATTAACCTTAGTACAAAGTTTATAATAACCGAGATACAGGGTGTCAAAGTTAAACTTTTTTTTTTATTTATTATTGAATATTTCCTGACAGGTATGAGATAACAACATGAAATTTGGTATGTGGGGATATTTTGGGTCGAGAAAACTAAATTCCCTACCAAAAATTATGTATTACCCAGAGGGCGCCACATACGCCTTTCAGCACTCATTTATTATGTTCCATTTTTTTTATCCCTCACTCTGTGTAATTTTGACATTAAAATTTTTATTGTCCTATTCTTCTTCTTCAAATGCTAATCCACTAATGGATGTTGGCAATCACATTTTCCATTAACTCTCTGTTTCTTGCAATCTGTATCAGAGATTGTATGTCGTTAATCCCTGTCCATTGCCTTATGTTTCGGAGCTTGGACATTTTCTTGCGTCCTATTCCTCTCTTGCCTTCAATTTTACCCTGGATTATAAGTTGAAGGAACTGGTATTTTTCGTTTCGCATGATGTGACCCAAATATGCCGTTTTTCTTTTCTTGATGTTGTCGAAAAGCTGAAGTTCTTGGTTGATTCTTTTAAGGACATCCACATTTGTGAATTTCGCCGTCCATGGTATCTTTAGGATACGGCATAAAGCCACATTTCGAAGGCTTCTAATCTGTTTATATCCCTCGTTTTTAGTGTCCAGCCCTCTATGCCATATAGCAGCACCGACCACACCTAGCATTTAGTAAACCTTAGTCTCAGTGTAAGGTCGAACTCTGAGCAGCTCAGTACCTTCCTGAATTTTACGAAAGCTTGTCGAGCTTGCTCAATGCGACATTTTACTTCCCTGTCCGATGCCCAGTCTTCAAAAAGCCACGTTCCTAGGTATTTGAGTTTGCTCACTCTCTCAATGGACTTAGTATTCAGTGTTATGGTGGAGTTTTCAAATGCATCCAAGTTTCTGGAGATGATCATGAATTTGGTCTTTTTGGTATTAATCTCTAATCCCATTCGCTTACTGTATTCTCCGATTATAGTGACAAGTTGTTGAAGATCTGCTATGTTGTCGCAAATTAAGACAGCATCATCAGCATATCGTATGTTGTTGATTAATACTCCATTCACTCCTCCTTTTCTCCTTCATTCTCCTATTAGTTTTATATAAAAAAGGTATACTTTTTTCATCTCCCTAAGCTCAACCGTTTTCGTGATAAACGCATTTTAAATCTGCGATACACCATCATTTTTAGCATAATATCATTGTTATATCATAGTTCCACCCGAAAAATAACTTAAAACCATAATAATTGTGCCAGTTCTCAAATTTATGTCATTGCATCGCAAATTCCATTTGAAGAAATTTGCGATACATTTTTGAATAATTTTATGGTTTTAAGTTATTTTTCGGGTGTAACTACAATGATATTATGGTAAAAATGATGGTGTATCGCAGATTTAAAATACGTGTAAAATTTTTATTCTTCTATTAGTTTTACTTAAAAAAGGTATACTTCTTTCATCTCCCTAAACTCAACGGTTTTCGAGATAAATGCATTTTAAATCTGCGATACACCATCATTTTTAGCATAATATCATTGTAGTTACACCCGAAAAATAACTTAAAACTATAAAAATTGTGCCAGTTCTCAAATTAATGTGATTGCATCGCAAATTTCATTTAAAGAAATTTGCGATACATTTTTGGAAATTTTTATGGTTTTAAGTTATTTTTCGGGGGTAACTACAATGTTATTATGCTAAAAATGATGGTGTATCGCAGATTTAAAATGCGTTTATCTCGAAAACGATTGAGTTTAGGGAGATGAAAGAAGTATACCTTTTTTAAGTAAAACTAATAGGAGAATAAAAATTTTAATGTCAAAATTATACAGAGTGAGGGATAAAAAAAATTGAACGTAATAAATGAGTGGCGCCCTCTGGGTAATACATAATTTTTGGTAGGGAATTTAGTTTTCTCGACCCAAAAAACCCCCACATACCCAATTTCATGTCGTTATCTCATACCTGTCAGGAAATATTCAATAATAAATAAAAAAAAAGTTTAACTTTGACACCCTGTATCTCGGTTATTATAAACTTTGTACTAAAGTAAGTTAGCTTAAATCGGCCTATTTTAACCTCAGGAACCTGGGGTTAAGCTATGGCCCATTCTTTACCAAACACCCTGTACATGTTAAAGTAAAAAGTTCTACTCGCAGATTTGGCCGCTAATTGTTTATTAATTGTTTAAACAATAACAATTGTTTTGTATAAATAATTTTAAAAATATCGTCGAATCAATTTTTTTGATCAAATATGTTTCTATTTTGTTTTTGATTAAGCCGAATATGGCATTGCAATTTAAAAATTCTTACACAGAAGCTCTTATAAAGTATGTCTGCGTAGCTAGGAACCACATGGGAAACTTTTTTATTATCAATTGTACGAAAAAAAGGTATTCTTCATAAAATGCCCTGAATAGTCAAAAATCTAAAACTCAACCATCATATAAGAAATTTTATTAATTTTATACCAGTTATGTCAAAAATATGAATTTCGTTCAAGAGTAAAGTACCTTTATATTCCAAAATATCAAAGAATGCTCTTATGAAAAGTTGTTTAGAATTAAAAACTATGTTTTAATATACAATTACATCATTCTAATAAAAAAAAATTAAGTTTTTTCTCAAATTACGGATACCCATCATCATTTTTTTACAATTAGGATAACTATTTTACTATCAATTTTACGAAAAAAAGTTATTCCTCATAAAATGCTCTACCTGGTCTAACATATAAGATACAGCATCAGATACTACACTTTTTCAATTTTATACGAAGTATGTAAAAAATATGAACTTTTCTTAGGAGATAAGTGCCTTTATTATTCACAATATTTTAATTAGAAGGATGCAATTGAACACTAAAACATATTTTTTAATTCCATACAAGTTTTCTTAATAAAATTTTTTGATATTGTGAAAAGAAGTACTTTACTCTTAAGTGAAATTCATATTTTTTGACATACCTCGTATAACATTATAAAAATTTGATATTTAATGGTTGCATCTTAGATTATATACGATACAGAGTATTTTATAAAGAATAACTTTTTTCGTAGAACTGATAACACAATAGTTATCAATAGGTTCCAAGTTACACAGACATACTGTATAAGAGGTAAAGAAAATTTTTTTGTTGAACATTTATTATTGTTGAAGCTTATTATTAAATGTAATTTAGGTAAGTTTTACAGAAAAAAGTTTTGATCACTTTGTATACACATTTTTTTAGCTGGTAATTTTCGGTTTTTGTATTAGATTCTTGTTATCTTTCTTAATTTTCTCAAATAGAAATAGTTTATTTTATTTCTAAAGTAAAATAATTTAGTGGATTTTAAAGTCTATATCCTAGTCTTTAAAAAACCACTTATAAAACTGTAATAAATTTGAACCTGAGTAATACCGCCTTAAATTGGTGGTAATTCTGTAAAACTACGAAGTTTTCAAAAATTACATTCTTTGAAACGTCGTATCATTTGAATTAAATTTTTGAGATTTTTTTTGAATAAAGCTTTGTTTAGTAATATATTTTAAAGGTAAGTTAGGCAAAATTGAGAGTTTTATAAGAAAAAATGTATTAGTTACACATTTTTAAATCATTTTTAAACAAAATTCAGGGAAGTCTCATTTTCCACCCACACCGTATTTATGCTCAAACATTTTATTTATTTTTATTATAACCATAAGATAGCTTAATTATTCTTCTTTCATGTCCTGTTTGTAAAATTTCATTTTATCCATTAGTTAAAGAATTACATTAAAATAACTCAACCGTGCACTTCGCCGTATGCTAGTTTACAGTGCGCCAATGTTTGTGAGAAGGGTTGCTTTAGCGTTGTAAATAAAAAATTCTAGAAGCCACAGATTTAATTTTAGAAAAATCTTTGAATAAGGTTTTTTTTGTAGAATTTTCTGATTTTTTCAATGGTCAAGTCCGTTTTCTTCTGAAATTTATATTTTCGAAGTTATTTAAAAAATATCTAATTTCGTAGTTCATTTTGTTTAATAAAAAATGAAGCACCCTCTTCTCGAGTAGAACTTTTTGATATGTTGTTTATTATACATTTCTTAATGAAACTATATGAAAATCTATATGCGCTCCCCTATAAGTATCATTTTAAAGCATTTAAACAAAGAAATTTAACTGTTAGTAATAGATAAAAGTAATATTAAATTGTTTCTTTTTGGTGCACATGCGAACAATTTGTGTCCAGTAAAATATGTTACGTAATTTTTAAAGAAATATATTATTTATTAAGCTCAACAGGCCGAGAAGGCCTAGGGCTGAAAGATTTAATTTTTCCTTACAATTACTATTACATATAATGCTATACCCTACACTACTATAATATATACAATATTACATTTGTTTGTATAAAACACTTAATATTACACTTAACATTATAGATGTATTTTTTTGCAAGAAAGTGCCGGGCAATTCGGAAAAATCGTCAAATAGATATTTTCCGCAATTTTCTCGAAAACTACAGTAGCTAGCGGAAAAATAATCAAACTATCGTGTTTATTGGACGATTTTACATATAAATAGATGTGCTTTTTGCAAGAAAATGCCGGGAAATCCGAAAAAATCGTAAAATAGGTATTTTCCGCAATTTTCTCGTAAACTACAGTAGGTAGCGAAAAAATAATTAAACCATCGTGTTTATTGGACGATTTTACATAAAAATAGATGTGTTGTTTGCAAGAAAATGCCGGGAAATCCGGAAAAATCGTAAAATATATATTTTCCGTAATTTTCTAGAAAACTACAGTAGCTAGCGGAAAAATAATCAAACCATCGCGTTTATTGGATGATTTTACATAAAAAGAGATTTTCTTTGCAACAAAATACCGGGAAATTCGGAAAAATCGTAAAATAGATATTTTTCGCCATTCTCTCTAAAACTACGGTAGCTAGCGGAAAATAATTAAACCATCGTGTTTATTGGATGATTTTGCATAAAAAATAGATGTGTTTTTTTGCGAGCAAATGCCGGGAAATCCGAAAATATCGTAAAATAGAGATTTTCTGCAATTTTCTCGAAAACTAGAGTAGCTGGCTGAAAAATAAATAAACCATCGTGTTTATTGGACGATTTTACATAAAAATAGGTGTTTACTATATCAAAAAAAAATAGATAAATATAGTAAAAATTATATAGGGTGTCCCAAAAGTAATGGGACGATCGAATATCTCGGGAACTATACATCGCATCAAAAATCTGAAAAATATGTTTTTAATCATTTTCAAAAATCTATCGAATGACACCGTACACGACACCCGCTTCCACACCTTAGAGGTGGGGTGGAGGGTAACTTTAACATCTTAAGTAGGAACCCACATTTTTTAGTGCAGATTTAAATACCTCATAAATAAGTAAGTAACTTTTATTCGAGACATTTTTTTCGAATTGTGGATAGATGGCGCTATAGTCGGATAAAACTATTTAGGAACTCCCATTTCTTATTGCTGATTTGAATAGCTCATAAAAAGTAAGTAACATTATTTATTTGAGACCAATATATATTTGTGTCCAATAAACCATCTTGTTTATTGGACAATTTTACATAAAAATAGATGTTTACTATATCAAAAAAAAAATAGATAAATATAGTAAAAATTATATAGGGTGTCCCAAAAGTAATGGGACGATCGAATATCTCGGGAACTATACATCGCATCAAAAATCTGAAAAATACGTTTTTAATCATTTTCAAAAATCTATCGAATGACACCGTACACGACACCCGCTTCCATACCTTAGAGGTGGGGTGGAGGGTAACTTTAACATCTTAAGTAGGAACCCACATTTTTTAGTGCAGATTTAAATACCTCATAAATAAGTAAGTAACTTTTATTCGAGACATTTTTTTCGAATTGTGGATAGATGGCGCTATAGTCGGATAAAACTATTTAGGAACTCCCATTTCTTATTGCTGATTTGAATAGCTCATAAAAAGTAAGTAACATTATTTATTTGAGACAGTTTTTAGATTTGTTGATAGCTTCTGCTAATAAAAATCGGATTTTTCCAATTATCGTGCCATCTTTAAACAATTCTAAAAAATGTCTCGAATAAATATTCTATATTTTTTCATCAGGAATCTAAATTTGCAATAAAAAACCGGGTTCCTATTTAAGATTTTAAAGCTAACCCCATCCCATCTCCGTATTTATTTTCTGAAAAAATTGAAGTAGCAGCTTCTTTGCCTGTACCCTTCAAAACAGTGTTACGTCTACAAAAATAGTGAAACAAAACTGAACCGAAAAATTCTTTAGTATTCTGACATGCAGCCGATTACTTAAAATGAAAAACGTGACAAGAATAGAAGAAGCTCGTTTTTGCTCGGTACTGCACGGACTTATTCCCCACATTATTTCCCAGTACAGGATATTTTTCCTATTAAATATTTCCTATCGTGTTTCTATCCTGAGAGGTATGTGTACAACAAAATATAACGTATGTTTTAAAGGATAACGTCAACATCTTAAATTCGCCAAATCTTGACTTGACCGTTTTTCTCCTGCACCCTTTAAGTATAACCATTCAAAATATATGAGAGAGGGGGCGACTTTTGGCTAGCACTGTATATTTTTAAACAGTGATTGAATAAATTTTATTTTATTTTCAGGAAGTGGCTTTTCCTGTACTTTATTACCAATTTTTATGTTATGGAAATTATGTGTACAGAAGACTGCAGAGAAGACAAAAAAACAATAAATAAGATAATACCGGCACATTACAAGCCAAATCCGCGGCAACCATGGTCACAAATTTATGTTTCTGAGCAGAGGGAGGAAATTATCACCGGACTAAACATAAGCTGCAAAAATGTCAAATTACCTTTACATTATGTCGTAAAGGGCTCTTGTAATAACTGCACACAAATACTTACAATCTTGTCATCAAATCTATCTGAAATACCCCCATCTTCTTTTGTAAATACTAAAACTATATCCAGACTTATATTAAAAAATTTAAATATTTTAAAACTTTCTCCTGGTGCTTTTGTTCAACGGTCGTTAGTAGAAATTAATCTGTCAAAAAATCGTTTATCTGAGATTGGCTTAGGTGTTTTTAATTCGTTGGATAATCTAGAAACTCTCGATTTATCTCTAAATCAAATATCAAAGTTAGAAACCCAGTCTTTTAGTGGAATGACAAATTTAAAGTCACTAAATTTGTCACACAATAGTTTATTGGCATTTTCCTATAAAGTTTTTGATCCTAATATTCACCCGATGGAAGCACTAGATTTAGGTTTTAACCCAATATTACACTTAACAGTAGAAATCAATATTAAGATAGAGAGTTTATTTTTAAATAATAATGAGCTGAACGAGCTAAACTTTTGTCCCCATCTATTTAATACCGTGAGTTTAAAAAACAACCACTTAAAAAATCTCTCTTCAACTTTTTGTACCTCAAAAGGTAATGATTTAATTTCTTTTGATGTCAGTTGTAATAATATTAGTAGCATTGGTGATTTTTACTTCGGAGAAGCTTTGAAGCTGCAATCACTAAACTTAAGCCATAATAATCTTAGTTTACTGTCACCAGGAGTTTTCTACAATATGTCGAATTTAAAATATTTAAATATGTCATACAATAATCTTAAAGATTTTATGTTCGGTACATTTGATAGTTTAAATAATTTAGATACTCTAGATATTTCGAATAACAATTTTTATACAATAAGTGCCTCTTTACATTCTTTGACTAGCGTAAACCAATTATTCATACAAAATAATCATGTTCAAGATATAAATCCCGATCAACTTCAAACATATTTTCCACAATTAAAGAAAATATTTTTTGATAATAATAATCTATCTTGTGATAATGTTGTTAATATTGTTCGAAAGCTCAAAGCTTCAAAGGTAGAAATATTACACAATAATTTACGAAATAGCACTAACGTCCATGGACTTACTTGTTTAGGTACACCAGACATTGCTCTCATACCGAAAACCCTTAATAAAACAGACAATGAGACTCTGAAAGATTATTTCGACGAAATAAAAAACAGTAGTTTATACCAGATGCTTGAACACATCTATTCATCAGAAAAAGGAAAAAATGTCGGGTATTCAAAAAACGTAACTTCAGATAAATCATTAACTGACAAATATCTAGAAGACAATTTAAAAAATACCCAGAACTTTACCAATTATTTTAGAGAATTTATAGAAAATCAGAAAAAAATTGTTACCGCAGATAATGAAGTGAATACAAAATTGTATAAATATATACATGAATTAAGTCATTCTCAGGAGACAAAGACAAATATTTTGGATCCTGAAAAGCTAGCGTACACTGAAACTAGTGGATATAACAAAATGGTACTAGTTCTGTCTATTAATACTGTTTTTATAATATTGTTATGTTTGATAGCTCTACTCATTGGCTATGTTCTATTTAAAAATAATAATTCTAGAGCACCAAACGTAAGAGAACATGTAGAGCTATTAGATAATTGATCTGAATATCCTCTTGAGGATGTAGAGATATTCAGAACATAATCTATTCTGAACATATATTATGTTTTATGTTATATTGATTATTTTGTTATGTTTTATTATGCTGTTTCAATGACGTATAATTTATAGACCCAGCAGTCGGCTATGCTTGATATGTGTATAATATGGTGTCATAAAGACCTGTGCCATGGAGGTTTGAGGTATGTTTACTACAACAGTGGCATACTCATCGTTTATTTTATAATGTGTTTATTTTCATCAAAAGGAAATTTATGAAAAAAGCATTAGTTAGAAGAATTTTTTTAAATGTCTTTAATAATAAAAAACCACAAATTAAAGTGAAATTCGTATTTCGTATTCAGCGTAATGTACAATAATTTATTCATTAAATAAACAAAACGCCTTCACTTCCTATCAACACATAACGTAATGTTTATAAAACCATCTAAATTTTAAAAATTACTTGCCTAAAAAGTGAAAAGGTTTCGCTTTTCAAATTTCCGCGACCAAAGACAAGACACTTAAATGGAAATTTACTGAAATATTACATTAATAAAAAATGCCCAAATTTTAGAGATTTAAAATAAAATGTGCTTTTCAGATTAAATATGATGACAAACACGACCATGACGTATATACAGTGAGCACGTAAAGGTTGGAATAAATTCATTTTCTCGAGAATGGACTATTTTGGAAAAAAATTCCGAGACAGGTCGATTTTTACTTGTAAAACACGACTTTTTGGCATCTATATCATACTAGTGACGTCACCTATTTGGGCGTGATGACGTCATCGATGATTTTTTAAATGAGAATAGGGGTCATGTGATAGCTTATTTGAAATGAAATTCAATTCCCTATGCAGTAACATAAACATTAACATAATTATTTATACAGGGTGTCGAAAAAAAATTTTATTTAAATTTATTGGCATAAAAAGAAGAATCTGTGCAATTTATTTAATTTAAAATACATTTTACAGCTCTCAAAAATCAGAAAAAAAATGTTTATTTAAAAAATAATCATTGTTTTTCGCTTAATGTTCAAACTTTCAAAAGGCAGATGGTTAGCTGCTTAATATTGAATTTAAGCAAAAGACAATATTTATTTGCCAAATAAAATTTTTTTCCTGTTTTCTGATAGCAGTAAAATGTATTTTGAATTACATAAATTACACAGATTCTTCTTTTTTGTCAATAAATTTAATTAAAAAAATTTTTTTGGACACCCTGTATAAATATTTATGTTAATGTTTACACTACTGAGTAGAGAATTTAATTACCTTTCAAACGAGCTATCACACGACCCCTACTCTCATTTAAAAAAATCAATCAATGACGTCATCATGCCCAAATGGGTGACGTCAGTAATTTTTTTCAAAATCGTCCATTCTCGAGAAAATAAATTTATTTCAACCTTTACGTGCTCACTGTATAGATACAACGATCATTTGAAGTGTCAACTTCGTAAGAAATCGGGAACTTCGTGCAACTTCGTATCAAAATAATAAACAAAAACAAACGGAATCATGTATGTGGCATGATTCCCTTTTTATAGCATTGGCTTAGGGCCAATTTTAACAACGACAAATATTAGTTTATTCTATGCTTCTTTTCATGAGCATTTTTCAGTGCGTCAAAAATGATAGAAAAAAAGGTAAGTCCGTGATAATATACATTTTAGTGACATGGCATTTTAGTTAAATCTGACAGTTGTCACATTTTATTTGCAATTTGGCATAAAATCAAATCAATTGTGTTTATTGCATTTATAAAATGGTATTTTCTTTGATTTGTATAGTCTTATAAATTGTACAGATTATATTCGTAGATATATTATATAATTAGTAAATAAATTTTTTTCGATTATAGCGCCATCTATTGACAACTAGAATAAGTTTATAAATGCCACCGACGAAATGTAATCACCGACGTGCGTTTTTTTCTGTCACATACAATTTAATGCGTTAGAAAGAAATCGAAAAACTGTGACGTACTGAAAGATCCTCATGAGAAAAAGCATATGATTAAAGTTATTCGACCAATAAACTGACATTTCTCCATTTTACTAATGTCAAGTAAGACTTATTTTACTTATTTATCAAATAAATACTTACTCTTCGAATAAATTGGCAAGTTAATCTCGCTGTAAATATTTATAAAAAAGTAAATTCGCCGCTTTAACTTTAAATTATCAAAATTATATTGAAACAAAATATAAATATAAACGTCTAATAAATTTTATTCGATGAATAATTTATTTGTTGTTGGTGAAACCGGACGTAAGTCTATATAATTATACGTCACTCTATTGTTTCTAGTAGTATTCGTATTTTCGCCTAGTTTTATAATATGTGTTGCGCTATTTATATTGATGTTGATGCACTGCTGTGGTACAAAGGACACTAAAATTTATTAATACTTTGCATCTAAAAACATTCATAATTGTGGAAGATCAAGTGACAAGAGTTAAAGTCTATAGTTGCATCTAAAGTTGCAATCCATTTATCCTCCATCCACTATTTCTCTGGATCTTTATCTTCGGTTTCAATAATTTCCGTTTTTTCTTATATTCATCCCTGTTATTTCTCTGTCATCTTCTGTGCACCATCAATTCAAGAATTTCGTTGGTCGTCCATTGTTGTTTTTTTGTCTTTGATTATGTTTAGTATGCTTTTCTATTGTTTGTGAGATATTTATCTTTAAACATTTTCCATATATCTAAAACATTATTTTCATGTACACACTATTTTACTATGCGGGTTATTAGGGTCTTCTTTAATTTGTTATCCTCTGTTATACAAAGTGACTTCTTGTAAAATTTAATAAAAATCTTGTCTTGGTAAAAGGTATATTAGTTTAAAATGCCCCTATAGGGCTACAAATATAGAAATAAAACGTTTTCGCTCTGTAACAAGAGCATTTCAACAACATATACGAGACTGGTTACTTACCAAAAGACTGGCTACTATCGATATTCATTCCACTTCCCAAAAAAGCCAACGCTAGAAAATGTGAAGAACATAGATTAATTAGTTTGATGAGCCATGTACTTAAAGTACTCCTTACTATCATTCACTCGCGCATATACACCAAATTAGAAGAACAGCTAAGTGAAGTTCAATTTGGATTCAGAGCAGGACTCGGAAAAATGGAAGCACTTTTCAGCTTGCAAGTTCTAATACAGAGAGCCAGGGATGTCAACTGCGATGTGTATGCATGCTTCATAGATTTCGAGAAGGGATTTGATAAAGTCCCACATGGAAAACTAATCGATATCCTAAAAACATCAGGACTCGATGGTAAGGATATACGACTTGTCTCAAACTTATATCTCCAACAAAAAGCAACAGTTCGATTCGAAAATGAACTGTCCGAAATCTTCACAGTCGAAAAAGGAGTTAGAGAGGGTTGCATACTGTCACCAGCATTATTTAACATATACTCTGAAAACATCTTTAGAGAGGCCTTGGACGAATCAGAAGAAGGTATTGCAATAAATGGACAACTTATAAATAATATTAGATATGCAGACGATACAGTATTGCTGGCAGATAGTGCGCAGGGGCTCTAAAGGATCATGGATAATGTTGTAGAAGCATGTAACAAATACGGCCTAAAACTAAACTGTAAGAAGACAAAAATAATGATCATTAGTAAAAACACCAACATAAACGCCCAAATTACCGTAAACAATACACCTCTAGAGAGAGTACAGAAAATATGCTATCTCGGCTGCAACATTAAGGATGCCTGGGATCATAGCTACGAAATAAGAACTCGTATTGAAAAAGCCAAAAGCCCTTTTAACAGTCTTAGGAAAATTCCGTGCAACTTGTCTTTAAGTATCAATGTACGTATAAGAATTCTTAGATGTTACGTCTTTAGTGTCCTTCTCTACGGAGTTGAAAGCTGGAGCCTGACAGAAGATGACATAAAACGGTTAGAGGCGTTTGAAATGTGGTGCTACCGACGTATGTTGAGGGTCTCATATATACACCACACAACTAATATAACTATTCCCAGAGGCTAAGAAAAGACAAAGAAGTGGTTAACACCGTAAAGAACAGAAAATTGGCTTACTTCGGCCACATTACGCGTAATGAAAAATACCGACTGCTACAGTTAATTCTACAAGGCAAGATTGAGGGCAGGAGAAGCCCTGGACGTAGACGTATATCCTGGCTAGCCAATCTTAGAAAGTGGACTGGTCTAACGTCAACTGATCTATTTCGAGCTGCCGTAAATAGAATAAGATGGGTCAATGTGGTCGCCAACATCTCCAGATGATAGGCACCTTTAGAAGAAGAACAAGAGCATCATCAGTGTTACAAGAACATGGTGGGCCAACCAAAAAATACAGAGGTCAAAGCCTTTCAAAAACAGACTAAAAGTCTCATATAGATGCAAACATGGCAAAATCCAAAGGATGGATAATATTCCTATGGCTACGGCCCTAGGGCAGCATATGACTCCCACACGTGGTAAGTGGGTCAATAGGTAACAATTAGGTCATTATGTTACAAGACCCTACAGGCAACTGTTGCTCATACAATCAGTTGCCTGTCCCCTCTTGTAACATAATGACCTAATTGTTACCTACTGACCCACTTACCACGTGTGGGAGTCATATGTTGCCCTAGGGCCGTAGCCATAGGAATTTTATCCATCCTTTGGATTTTGCCATGTTTGCATCTATATGAGACTTTTAGTCTGTTTTTGAAGGGCTTCGACCATTGTATTTTTTGGTTGCCTCACCATGTTCTTGTAACACTGATGATGCTCTTGTTACAGAGCAAAAACGTTTTGTTTCTATGTTTGTAGCTCTATACGGGCATTTGAAACTAATATACCTTTTACCAAGCCAAAAAGTTTTTATTAAATTTTACTTGTAATTAATGGTATACAGCCAGCTACAGGAAATTCTTCCTTGTGACTTCTTGTGACTTTTGATTGACTTTTATATCAGATATTAGAGGATAATGGTTTGGGTCGATATGTCGTTATTGTGTTGACTCTCTTCTTGAATCTCTTATTTACTGGACTATAATCTATCTGATTTCTGATATCTTCCATTCATACTTATACTTTTTTGTCGCCATTCTCTGATGTCCTATCACTCTCGACGACTACATACAGGGTGTTTCATTAATAATTGTCCATACAGTTACTGGAGAAACCTTAGCACAAAATACGAAGATTGAACTTAAAACACTTAAATAAAATGTGGTTCCTTACTAAGTTACAGGGTGTTTTATCTAAAAATTTAAAAACTATTTTTGCTCAGCATTTTAAAACTGTTCGACGTATCCTTTTCATACTTCGCAGAAAGCGTGACTACTCTGCCGTGCTTAGCCAAAACGCCGTATCTGCAGAGACATCACATTCAAGTAAAATCGATTTTAGTTTAAGAATTCGTATACATTTACACAGGATACGGCATAAGACGTGTGTTTAATGTGTTTTGGCTTAACTTACGTCATTTTTAGTAAGCAAATAAGATAGATATGCACATTTGGGTTAGAAAGAAGTAAAAATTTCATTTTTTCAGATTTTTGCAGATACGGCGTTTTCGCTAAGCACGGCAGTACTATACACCCTATTAAATTATGATAAACAAACGTTTCTAGCTACTACCAGAGGCGTACGACAGGGAATAGTGAATGGCTGACCCTTCTCAAATTCTACGCCACTGGAGGAATTACTATTTTAGTGCCATTTTTAGATTCTCCAATACTTTCTACGTAAATAATATACTCCTAATTGGTAACGATAAAGTCATTAGTTTTCGAGATATTTGAAGTTAAATATGAAACGGCACAGTTATTTTGATTAATTTATGATATGATGCATATGATTAAAATGTAAAAATTATTTGTACCCAGTACTTCAAAACTATTTGGCGTATCCTTATCATACTTTGCAAAAAGTGTAGGTACTGTTCACTCTAGTAAATTAAGATAAATAAACGTTTCTAGCTACTACCAGAGGCGTACGACAGGGGATAGTGGCTGGTTGACCCTTCTCAAATTCTACGCCACTGATGAAATTGATATTTTAGTGTAATTCTTTGATTGTCCAATACTTTTCATGTAAATAATATACTCTTCATTCGTAACGATAAAATGATTAGTTTTCGAGATATTTGAAATTAAAAATGAAGCGACACAGTACATTAATCAAAATAAGCATGTCGTTTCATTTTTAACTTCAAAGATCTCGAAAACTAATCACTTTATCGTTACGAATGAAGAGTATATTATTTTCATAGAAAGTATTGGAGAATCTAAAATTGAACTAAAATAGCAATTCCGCCAGTGGCGTAGAATTTGGAAAGAGTTAACCTTCACTTTCCCCCGTCGTACGCCTCTGGTAGTAGCCTGAAACGTTTGTTTAACATAATTTAGTAGTTTGTACAGTACCCACACTTCCTGCCAAGTATGAAAAGGATACGTCGAATAGTTTTAAAATTCTGAGCAAAAATAGTTTTTAAATTTTTAGATAAAATACTCTGTAACTCGATAAGGAACAATATTTTATTTAAGTGTTTTAGGTTAAATCTTCGTATTTTGTGCTAAGGTTTCTCCAGTTACTATATGGGCAATTATTAATGAAACACCCTGTATATGCGTACCTAAATATTCCTTGACATACAATCTCACCATATGCGTTGCCTATTTCTTGTCAATCTTTATCATACCCATTAGGTATTTACACTTTCTTATTTGATAAAAGAACAAAATTGTTTATTGTTTGGGTCTAAATAAATCTTTACCGAACTAGTTATTGTACTGTACCTACTTTTAGTAGATTGTAGATTAGAATATTTTGAGTATGCGAGGAGATGCGAGTGTATATTTTATTTGGCAATATGAAATAAAATAAAGAATATTTATACCAAGGTTCTCAAATTTCTTTCTTGTGACATGTATAATTTGAGTATTATGTTTATACCTATGGGATAGAGCCACAATAATTATTGATGTAATGAAAATTACATTTTTAATTATCTAGTGTTTGACGTTTCGACTTCCAATCCTGAAATCGTTCTCAAAAAAGAATATTCTAAAAATACTGGAAAGATTGTGTAAACTAGATTTATTAGTGAGGTTATCTATGAATTTTCATAAATGGACATACTTGGCCTAGATTTTATAAGCCACACCAAGTGTTTAAAAAAAATTGATGTTGAAGGGATATCAAATTCTGACTGTTTTGTTGTATTATTTTGTGTCACTTTGTTTGTGTAATCTGTATCATAGACCTGGTTGTGTAAACTAAGTTCTTTTTTTAATTTTGTAGATAGATATGTGTTTGTGTTATATGGGTTGCATTAGTTGCATATGTAGATATTGTGTATAGGTATGGGATTGTCGATGATTTGTTCTTCGAGTTCCGAACAAACCCGTACACATATGCAATACACATAACACGAACACACAAATTAAAAAAAAAACATAAAATAACACAAAACAGTTTGAACTTGATATCACTGGGATAATAACATCACATCACTCAAACAATTTTCTTCAAACACATATTTCCTGTGACCTATAAGATCTAGGCCAAATATTTCAATTTTTGAAAACGAAAAGACATATATAACCTAATAAATCTAGGTTACAATCTTGTGGATTTCGGGAGTGGACATCGAAACGTCAAACATTAGTTAATTAAAAATTTAATTTTCATTACACCAATAATTATGGCTCAATCCCATATATAAACATAATACTTAAAAATGAAGAATTCATGTTTTATCAATTATTATTTATAGTGCGGCAGATTCGTGCAAATATTATAAGAATTGTGCATTTAACGATAGAAGCATATAATTTAGACCACCTATACTATACATATAAAAGTTCAAAATTAGATACGAGGCATCTCAGATTTTGCCTTTTTAAAATGGCGGGCATTCAAATTGGAACTATACATATGTGACTAATAGCGCGATAATTTTTGAACGAAAAGTCCGTTTTCAACCAAATTTGGTATATGGTTTCTTTTTTGATATACAAGATCGAGTTCCTGAACCGGAAGAATCGATTTACCAGAAGTTGTGTTTTTCCTGATTTTTCCTGTAAAAATATGTTGTTTATTTTTTCAATTCTTTCACCCTGTATATATTAATTTTTCAAAAAGGTAATACCGGCATTGAAAAGAGCGTAAAAATATTTTTTAGAAAATTTTTAGAACTTGTTTGTTATGTTAATTACCATGTAATAAATGCATAACTTATCTTCACCTGTACCTATGTGCGGAAGATTCGTGCAAATATTATAAGAATTATTGTGCATTTAATGGTAGAAGCATATAATTTGAACCTCTTATACTACACATAAAAAGGTTCAAATTTAGATACGAGACCTTCTCAGATTTTGCCTTTTACAAAAAAAAACGGGCATTCAAAATGGCGACTATACATACATGGTGACTCATGAGGAACTGTACATACTCCTACCTCGTATAGAGGCCCCTATGGGGAATAACAAATGACCATTAAAAAGTGTCTGCTCCCATTGTTTAATAATATACAGGGCGAGTTTCGCATTTTGACAGAAATTTTTATTCCTTATAATTTTTGAACGGTCAGATCGATGTGTCTCTTATTTTGGTCAATCGTTACACTATTACCACCTAATTAACTTATTCATGGTAGAAAAATAATATAAGAATTATTGTGCATTTAATGGTAGAAGCATATAATTTGGACCACATATGCTACACATACAAAGATTCAAATTTAGATATGAGGCCATCTCAGATTTTGTCTTGACAAAAATAGCGGGCATTCAAAATGAATCTGCCGCCCATAGCTCCATGTGAACATACGTTATGCATTTATTAAATGGTAATTAAAATAACTAAAAAGTTCAAAATATTTCCTAAAAAATATTTTTACACTCTTTTCAATGGCGGTATTACCTTTTTGAAACATTTATATATACAGGGTGAAAGAATTGAAAAAGAAACAACATATTTTACATAAACAAACAGTAAAAACACAACTTCTGGTAAACCGATTTTTCTGGTTTAGGTCCTCGATCTTATTCATCAAGGAAAGAACCTACACACCGAATTTGGTTGAAATGTGACGTCTCGTTCAAAAGTTATTGTGCTATTAGTCACATATGTATATTCGCCATTTTGAATGCCCGCAATTTTTGTAAAAGGAACAAAAACTGAGATGGCATCATATCTAAATTTGAACCTTTATATGTTTAGTATATGTGGCTCTAATTATACGCTTCTACCATTAAATGCACAACAATTCTTATAATATTTGCACGAATCTGCCGCACATAGGTACATGTGAAGATACGTTATGCATTTATTATAATTAACATAAATAAAAAGTTCAAAATATTTCCTGAAAAATATTTTTACGCTCTTTTCAATGGCGGTAGTACCTTTTTGAAAAATTGATACATACAGGGTGAAAGAATTAAAAAACAACAACATATTTTTACATAAAAACCAGGAAGAACACAACTTCTAATAAACCGATTCTTCCAGTTCAACACCTTGCTCTTAAACTTCAAAAAATGAACCTATATTCCAAATTTGGTTAAAATCTGACATCTCGTTCAAAAGTTATCGTGCTATTAGTCATATATGTATAGTCGCCATTTTGAATGCCCGCCATTTTTGTAAAAGACAAAATCTGAGATGGCCTCCTATCTAAATTTGAACCTTTATATGTGTAGTATATGTGGTCCAAATTATATATTTCTATCATTAAATGCACAATTGTTTCACATATCGGCTGGACTATTAGGATATTGTTTTTATTTACTGAAATTTTACAAAATAATAATTTATTTGTGTTATTATGGAATAAAAGTACATATAAAAACAAAATAATTTTTTTTAAATTGTTAATAATTATCTAAAAGTAAAAATTTTCAACGTTTGCCTGATCAATATGCATGCGCCAATCGAGGACAAAGACGGAATAATGAAAGATCAAGTCTACAAAGGTCTTGAAAGAATATACAATGATAACTGTGTCAAAAACGATATTAAAATAATTATTATGACATGAACGCCCAGGTAAGAAAACATATATGCTACCAGAATTATACTGATAAACACAGCCTTTGCGATGTTACTAATGACTAATGACAGTAGGTTAAGACAGTATTCTTCTTCTTTACGTGACCTCTCCGTGACGACGGTTGGCAATCAGCATTGCTATTCTAACTTTTGACACTACAGCCCGAAAGAGTTCAGTTGAGCTGCGTCCAAACCATTCCCTGAGATTTTCAGCCAGAAAATTTTTCTCCTACCTATGCTGCGCCTTCCTTGAATCTTTCCCTGCCTAATTAATTTTAGGAGTTTATATCTGTCACCACGTGTTATATGACCCAAGTATTGAAGTTTTCTTATTTTGATGGAATCCAGTATCTTACTGCTGTTATCTATCCTCCTTAGTACGTCTTCATTGATTATTGTAATGACAGTTTGGCGGCTGCCAAACACATGATTGTGGGAAGCACATATTTGAATCATAAGAATATCTACAAAGCAAGTGCAACAACTTACATATCAACATTAATTGGAAACCCCACAAACCAAATTGACCACGATATGACTGATAGAAGAAACTTTACAAACATAAAGGACAACACAAGTTACAGATGTACAAATATCTACTCTTCACGGTAGGATCCAAATTTCGGTGAAGAATTTCCAACGCCACACCACAAGAGAATGGGGCACTAGACAAATAACATACAATTTACATAATTCAATTTTTGTCTTTAAGTTGGAAAATTTTTTTGGAACAATTTTTTTTTAATGGAACACCCTATATATTGTTACACTTCTTTTAAATACTTTATTCAACTCAAACAGGATTACAGTAACTTTTACACAATGACAACTTTTAACTTCAAATACTGAAATACAACTGAACTATAGAATGTCAAACACATAATGTTTATATAGTTTTCTGACGTTCTAGATGTCACCAGACATTTCTGGGTTATTCCATGACATCCAGAATATTCTCGTACGTGACTACTTCTTCTTTCACGTCGAGGGACTTTTTCTATGTAGGAACAATCTACGGAACTGTCATAACACTGCTCCCTCCTTTATAGTTATTCGCCTCGAATAACTGGTCTATCAGGGTCTGGTTGAAGCCAACAGGGTGGGTCAGTTCCATGATATGGGGCTAATCTCTCAATGTGAACTACCTTGGGTTTACTTCTCGCTGAAAACTGGATGCGGTAGACCAGATCATTTATTTTCTTTAAGACGGTGTACGGGCCTTCCCAGTTTCGTTGAAGTTTCGGACAAAGTCCTTTCTTGCGTGTGGGATTGTATAGCCATACTGGATCACCTCTTTCGAAAGTTGTCCCTGTAGCTTGCACATCGAACCTGGACTTGGCTTTATCACTTTGAAGCTTCAAACTTTTACGAGCAAATTCGTGGACTTTTTCCAGTTTTTCTCTTAAGCTTTCTAGGTACGTCAGGGATGAAGGTTCTTCTTCACAGGTAGGCAATTTTCCGAAAATAAGATCTTGAGGAAGCTTCATTTCTCTTCCGGTGATCATCATTGATGGAGAATAACCGGTTGCTTCATGTTCAGAACTTCTGTAGGCTAACAGGAATAGAGGTATTAGGGTATCCCAATCTTTTTGATTATCAGCAACAAACATTGAGAGGTATTGACAAATAGTTCTATTATGTCTTTCGATCATTCCGTCTGATTGTGGGTGGAGAGGCGTAGTTCGAGTTTTCTTAATACCCAAGATTTTCATTAATTCTTGCCATAATTCGGATTCAAAATTTCGTCCCTGATCAGAATGCAACTCTAAAGGAACTCCATGTCTTGATACGACATGTGTTATGAATGCTTCTGCTACAGTCGTCGCTTCTTGATTAGGAAGAGGTGCAATTTCAGGCCATTTTGAAAAATAATCCATTGCAACCATTAAGTACTTGTTACCTCTCTCTGTCGTTGGAAGTGGACCGAGAATATCAACTGCAAGTCGTTCAAAAGGCTCTCCGGAAAGATATTGTGCCATTTTACCACGACTTCTTGTTCTAGGGCCTTTTCTACCGTTACATAAGTCGCATTTCTTACACCATTCTTCTACATCTCGGCGACAATTGATCCAATAAAATCTGTCTCGAACCCTGGCCAGTGTTCTTTTTACCCCAAAATGTCCTCCAGACAGGCTGCTATGAAGTTCTTGCAACACACTTTTAATGTGTGATTTTGGCAGTACCACTTGTTGAACTATACGTACTCCATCGGGACTTTCCCACTTCCGATATAATAGACCATTCGAAAGATGCAAAGATTCCCATTGAGCCCAGTACGCCTTTATAATTCGACTATATTTAGATATTTCCTGCCAAAGAGGTCTTACTCCATTTCTAAGCCATTCTCGTATGACTCTTAAGTCATTATCTTTCTTTTGACTCTTCTTAATGTTTTCCAGGGAAGTCTGATCATTATCTTCTTCCTGTTCAACCGTGGTCATGCAGAGACTTACTTCTTCAGTTACGCTCTCTTTTTCTTCAAGTCTTTTACAGTACTGGCATTGTCGTTCTAAACAGGGTCGCCTAGAAAGAATATCGGCATTGTTATGGAGACGCCCTTTTCGATGTACTATGTCGAAGTTATACTGTTGGAGTCTCTCTATCCATCGAGCCACTTGTCCTTCTGGCTTTTTAAAATTCATTAGCCACTGCAAAGCGCTATGGTCTGTTCTGATTGTAAAATTTCTGATATAAAGGAAGGTATGAAAGTGTTCTAGGGCTTTTATAATAGCTAGGAGCTCTTTTCTGGTAACGCAATAATTCTTTTCTGCCTTTCCTATGGTTTTACTAAAATATGCAATAACTTTTTCTTCACCTTCCTGTTCTTGTGATAATACAGCGCCAATACCATGCTGAGATGCGTCACAATCCAACAGAAATTTTCCATCTTCTCGTGGATAGGCTAGGATAGGTGCTGTTGTAAGTAGTTTTTTTAAATCTACGAAGGCATTTTGACAATCCGGTGTCCAGTCAAATTCAATGTTGTTTTCGGTTAGTCGATAAAGAGGCTTAGCGATGCGGCCAAAATCTTTTATGAATTTTCGGTAATATGAACAGAGTCCAAGAAAACTTCTAATTTCTTTTTTATTTCCTGATTTAAGCCAATCTTTAATAACTGAAATCTTCTCTGGATCAGTTTTAATTCCATCTGCTGAAACGATATGTCCTAGATAGTACGCTTCTCTTTGAAATAGTGAACATTTCTTATAATTAAGCTTTAAGTTGGCATTTCGCAGTCTTTCAAATACCTCGCTTAAGTTTTTCAGATGTTCATCAAATGTTTTGGACATAATCATTATATCATCAAGATATACTAGACATGTTTTCCAAGTAAGTCCTCTTAAAACCATTTCCATCAGGCGTTCAAACGTAGCTGGAGCATTACAAAGACCAAATGGTAGAACCTGAAACCTGTAGAGACCACGGCCAGTTGAAAAAGCTGTTTTATCTCGATCATCAGGATGTACTTCTACTTGCCAGTAGCCGCTTTTTAAATCTAGAGTCGAAAACCATTTAGCACCTGATAAAGTGTTTAGTGTATCATCTATTCGTGGCAATGGATAACTGTCCTTTTGTGTAACATGGTTTAATCTTCTGTAGTCTACACAAAAACGAGTAGATCCGTCTTTCTTAGTTACTAAGACTACTGGTGAACACCAGGGGCCCGAAGCTTCTTCGATGATATCGGAATTTATCATGTCTTGTATTATGTTTTCAACTTCTTTTTGTCTAGCAAACGGTAATCTGCGTGGGGCTTGACGAATTGGTCTTGCATCTCCAGTATCGATTCTATGTTGAACTAGACTAGTACGCCCTGTAGATTTCTCGGATTGAAAAATGTCGTAGTTTTCATTAATAAATTCATTAGCTTTTTCTACTTCTTCAGTTGTTAAGTGATCAACATTTTTGATCAGTTCTTTCGCCAGGTTAGCGTCAACTTGGTAACTTAAAGCTGTATTCTTTTTCAAATACTTTTCGCACTTGATTATTTTTTCTATTGGCGTACAGAGTGCTATTTGTTGTTCTTTCTTCAACTTAAAAGGCTTTTTGGACAAATTAGCAACCCTTACTGGAATTATCTCATCTACATTCACGAGGCATCTGGCTATCAAGATTCCGTCATTAACAAGTTCCTCGCTTTCAACAACGCCGAAATGTAAACCTTCAGGTTTTTGACTCAGTCTCGCCAGGACTATACTTTCAGAATTTTGAGGAATTTCTGTATCTTCACTAACTATAACTCTTACTTGAGGTGTAGACTCTTCAAAATTTAGGACTATTTCTTCATTTTCAATAAACAAAATTTTATTTTGAAGATCTATGATAAATTTGTTTTGCATAATGTCCATTCCAAGAATGCATTCATCTTTAATATCGGCTACAAGAAATATGTGTTTTATCAAGGTGTTGCCAATCTTTATGGTCGCCGTTACTTCTCCATGAATTGGAATAGTTTGACCTGAAGCTGTTTCAAGAACTAAGTTTGTTTTACATGGCTGTAGTTTTCTGTTCAGAAGTTCTTTGCGAACAAAAGATCTTGTTGCACCGGTATCAATAAGAAAAGTGCATTTTTGATTGTCAACGTAGCCCTTAAGTAATAAGTTCTGTTCATTTTTGTTTAAAGTATAACTGCGAATTTGGGGGCTTTTATTAGATTCAGCCGACGCCCGCCCCTTAGTGTCGACTTTTATTCGTTTCCCTGGCTATTGTTTGAATATCTGTGGTCAGTTGTAGGAGATCGACTTCTTACATACCTATCTCTACTAATATTTCTAGTAGGACTATATGATGGGCTTCTGGATGTCGATCTAGGCGACCTTCTGACATCATTATTGTATTCTTCTTTTCTCGCTTGGGATCCACTTCTACAATTGACCTGCAAATGTCCAATTCTTCCGCAGTTAAAACATCTTCTGTTTTGATTTTGAGCTTTTTGTTGATTTTGTTGAAGATTTTGGAGTATGTTCAACATCTGGGACAAAATAGGTTGTTGATTATCTGTGGTAGGGACTTGTTCATCTTCTCGAAATCTGATTTCTTTTAATCTTGGGCGAGATCTTGAAATACTTTTAGCCGCTTCAAACTCCTGGGCTGAAACTAGTGCTCCATTTAGCGTTTTGTGGTGTTGTAATCGGAGAGCCTGTTGCATTTCGATATCATGTAGTCCGTCTATGAATGCCTGTATACCGATTTGTTCAAGAAAATCTTTAGGTGCCTGAGGGTATGCCAAATGTAGTAATCTTTTAATATCAGCTTCAAATTCTTGTAGGCTCTCGTTATGTTTTTGATACCGAACTTTAAGCTGACTTTGAAAAACCTGCTTCAGATGTTGTTGGCCATATCTTGTTTCTAAAGCTTGAACAAGTGAGTCATAAGTAGGTGAATCCTGAGGAAGAAATTGAAGGACGGTTGCTGCCTGACCTCGAAGCGACACCACCAAGGAAGCTGCCATTTCTCTTTCAGTCCAGCCATTTGCTTTAGCTGCAGCTTCAAATTGGAAACGATACGTTTCCCATGCTGTTTGGCCATCGAAGGTGGGTGGTTTCAAAATTTTGCTATTTCTGATTGTGCCTGATTCAAGAAGATTTAGGGGATGTGAAGATGAAGGGGCTGTTTCAGATTCGACATTCGTTACTGAAACAATACGAGATAAAGAATCTTGGGTATTAATTTTTCGTTCTAACATAACTATTTGTCTTTCTAAACTAGATTTTAAATTATCTTGTTGTTGCTTTAAATCATTTTGTTGCTGTTCTAGTTTATTATCTAAATAGCTTTGTTTTTCTTCTAATGTGTCTATTCTACTATTAATTTGACTTACCTCTAATGTAAAACTTTCTTGAATTTGTGACAAACTATTTATTATTTCTACCTCTACTTGTCTACGCCTCTCCTCCTCTTCTTGCCTACGTTTCTCTTCATTTTCTTTCTCTTCTTGCCTACGTTTCTCTTTTAACTCTTCCATTTTTAAAAACCATTCTGGTGGTCCGGATGTATCCATTTCTTTCTCGAATTTAGTAGATCTTGTATTGACCATATACAAATTACTTAATGTCTTCTTATCCCACCGCTGTCACCAATGTTACACTTCTTTTAAATACTTTATTCAACTCAAACAGGATTACAGTAACTTTTACACAATGACAACTTTTAACTTCAAATACTGAAATACAACTGAACTATAGAATGTCAAACACATAATGTTTATATAGTTTTTCTGACGTTCTAGATGTCACCAGACATTTCTGGGTTATTCCATGACATCCAGAATATTCTCGTACGTGACTACTTCTTCTTTCACGTCGAGGGACTTTTTCTATGTAGGAACAATCTACGGAACTGTCATAACAATATTTTTACATTATTGGCAGCTCCTTGAAGTTTTTTTCTTAAAAGATAATTATTATTTTTCTTAAATATTGTAATGTTATACAAGGTAGTTTAATAGTTATTTTTCTACAACCGTGTTAAAAATGCAATTTTTAGCACTCCATACTAGCGGTAAAAATGCTACTTTAATGCACTAGTGCTTTAAAATTTTTAAGGCACTGCAGTTCGTATTGACCGTATAGGCAATTTTGATGTAATATCAAAAAAATGTAAAAATGGAATGTCAGTCAAGTTCAAGTAAAAGTTTTTGTAGATATTGTCCTGTAATTACGTTTGTAGAAAAAATATTGTATGATATGCGTGTTAAAAAGTACATTTTTAAGGCACTCATGTGAATTGCAGAATAAGCGATAGCGAGTCTTAAACTTTCACATGCGTGCCTTAAACGTGTACTTTTAACACTTAGGCAGGCCGCACATCAAAGAAACATGAAACGTAAATTACGTTTCATGGAAATAAACCACTGCTAAACAAATATACGTCCGGTCATTTATGAGACTCTCCGAAAATAAAAATGTGTCATGAGCATGAATCACACTCGTTTCATTGATAGGCGGACTTTGAGATTTGTTTAGCAGTGTTTTAGTTTCATGAAACATGTTTTTCGTTTCATGTTTCATGTTTTTCGTTTCATGTTTCTTTGGTGTGCGGCTTGGCTTACAGTACGAAAAATGAAAGAATACCCATTAAAGAACATATAAAACACGCTGTATTTTCCTGTCACCGTGTCGTACAAAAAATTGGCCAGCGCAAGTACATGTAATAATTATTAATACATGTACTTGAACTGGGCAATTTTCTTTGTGACACGGTGACAGGAAAATACAGCGTGTTTTGTATGTTCGTTCATGGGTATTCTTTAATTTTTTCGACTGTATATCATAACTAACTATTATGATATAAGTGTTAAAAGTACACGTTTAAGGCACGCATCTGAAAGTTCACATGAGTGCCTTAAAAATGTACTTTTTAACACGCATATCATACAAAAAATTTTCTACAAACGTAATTACAGGACAACATCTACAAAAAATTTTACTTGAACTTGACTGACATTCCATTTTTATATTTTTTTGACATTACATCAAAATTGCCTATACGGTCAATACGAACTGCAGTACCTTAAAATTTTTAAAGCACTAGTGCTTTAAAGTAGCATTTTTAACGCTCGTATGGAGTGCTAAAAATTGCATTTTTAACACGGTTGTAGAAAAACTATTTTAAATAATGATTAAAAAATAATGTCACATTTAACGTTATATTTATGCAATCACGGAGTTGCACCAAACCTACTTCATTCGACGTATCTTGTTAAGAGTGCTATATCCGTATTGGTTAATTGATAATTATAAAATTTGTATTAAGAATAAAATTGTAAAATAAAACAGTTGTAACATCCATAATTTAATTTATATTCGATAATTAAGTATAATAATTGTTTTACAGGTTATATAAATTTGTCTACACTTTAACCACAGATGTAAACAGAATTAACGCTACTCAGAATGAGGTAGTCTAGGTACTGTGCAGAAAAGAACTTTTTCTACAACCACTATTCAAAGTGCACTTTTCTGCACGGTTTTATGTTAGCAAACTTGATATTTTCTCACAATATAAGATATTTGACATTAGTGTGCAGAAAAGTGACGTTTCTGTGCCGCAAAGTGACGTTTCTGTGCCGCAAAGTTCTTTTCTGCACAGTTGACTACCTCATTCTGAGTAACGTTATATTCTGTTTACATCCGTGGACTACCACATTCTGAGTAACGTTATATTCTGTTTACATCCGTGGTTAAACTTTAGACAAATATATAACCTATAAGACAATTATTATATTTAACTATAGCATATAAACTAAATTATGGATGTTACAACTGTTTTATTTTACAATTTTATTCTTATTAAACATTTTATAATTATCAAATAACCAATAAGGATTTAGCAACCTGTGCAAGAGACGTCGAATGAAGTAGGTTTTGTGTAAATCCGTGACTGCATAAAAATATAACGTCAATAATGTGTAATAATTGTTTAAATTTAAACAAATTAAGGCAGTGCATTAATTTTTTAACTGATTTCTGTGCAATTTATTTAATTATAAGGAATTTAAATTGATTAGTAGGTATTAATTAAATACAGTTTAAAATTTATCACATAGGTACCTATTATAAATAATCGTCGTTTGGAAATTGTGATTTTTATTTTTAGGAAAAACTGTGCTTGTAGAAAAAGTATAGTGTGAAACACGTGCAGAAAGGTAATTTCTCACTCGTTTGAATTGCGGCACTCGCTTGCGCTCGTACCGCAACTTTTCAAACTCGTGAGAAATTAGTACCTTTCTGCACTTGTTGCACAATATACTATTCCGGAACAGAATCGTCACTTTCCGGCACAGAAACGTCACTTTTCTGCACGCTAATGTCAAATATCTTATACTGTGCGAAAATATCAAGTTTGCTAACATAAAACTCTACAGAAAAGTGCATTTTGAATAGTGGTTGTAGAAAAAAGATATTTAAGTTTTTTATTAATTTCATAGCAACATTTATAACCTGTCGAATTGTAGTGATTTGATATCAAAAAATCTACTTATGTTCAAATGATTTTTATAGAGTTTACTATTATTAAAAGTTATATTATTATAGAATACTGTTTAATTTTGGTATACAGGGTTGGTCGAAAATATCGAATGGCTGATGATAAATAATTCTTATTGCCAGTAGCACATTTTTGTTGCATGTACTCTCCTAACACAAAAACCATATTGATCAGTTCTTCAATCGTTTAGAAAAGCAACTGGAACTAAAAAATAGCCTAATGTCAAATTGTTAGTAAGTTTAGTGTGAAAGTCATAGCCAACTAGATAGAATATTGTGTGTGTTTATTAATATTTTACCCATTCACAATCTTAACTATGGACTTTTATGTCATATTCAATATTATTAAAGTAAAGATCAGTCTAGATTTACTTATTTTTTTACGAAAGATTATTTTTGATTAAGGGGCTATCTAGTGTAAAAGTACGAAATTCATATACTTTTTTGGGAATTTCTAAAATAAAAAGTACTATACTAACTGTTTTGAAAATTTGCATGAGCATTTACTATGAAAAGAAATACATGTAAAATAATTTTCATAAAACAATATTTAAAATTAAACGATTTATGCGCCATCTACTGACGCAGTGAAAATAAAAACATAGCTCCACTGCTGCAGTGATTGGGACTAATAGAGATCCTGAAACATAAAATTTCAAAGTTATTATAGAAATATAAGTTATTTTCTATACCATCAACTAGGAGTTTTTTGATCGGATAAAAAATGTCAATTTGGAGGTTTTTGAAACTGAAAATATTTTAGCTAATTTTAAAAATTTTTTTCAACACTTCGTCATTCTGCTAAATTTTAATATTTTTCAAAAATCCTAGTTGATGATATAGGAAATATCTTATATTTTCATAATCACTTTGAAATTTTATGTTTCAGGATCTCTATTAGTCCCAAACACTGCAGGAGTGGAGCCATGTTTTTATTTTCACGGTGCCAGTAGATGGCGCATAAATCGCTTAATTTTCAATATTTTTTTATGAAAATTGATTTACATGTACTTCTTTTTATAATAAATGTTCTGGGTAATTTTAAAAACAATTGGTAAAGTACTTTTTATTTCAGAAATTACAAAATGTATATGTTACTGCCAACCTAATGATATTTCAGGTAATTGTTGTTGCCATTAATGTTTGGCATACAGAATCAGGAATAACTCACAAATTGAAGCAATTAGGTACAGGGAATTCGTAAAAACTAAAAAGTACATTAAAATAGAATTTCATTACAATACTGAAATAGGAGAAGTTTAAGAGGAAGTTTAAGGAAATACTCATTTCGAGTTTCGACCAACCCTGTAGGTATATTAAAATTAAACATTTCGCTATATGAATAATTTTTACAATGGTAGACTATATTAAAAATCATTTGAACACAAATAGAATTTTTGATGTCAAATCAATACAATTCTAAAGGGTTTGAATTTTGCTACGAAATTAAGGAAACAAGTAATTTTCGTTTAAACTACATCATATTTAACCCGACAAAACCTTATATTTCAGGAAATGAAGCATCGAGAAACATTCAAAAGTGTAAAAGTATACTGGTACTTATCCCATAAACAAAGTTTTTTTTTCATCCTGTCAATACGAGTGACCCTGTATGTTTGAAAATATTTTTAAATTATGGTCCTCTTTATGACCCAGCTTTTACCAAAGTAAATTTTAGTATCTCTTACGACAAACGAGTAATTGGCATTCTTCACACTAATGGCGCACCCTGTATAATTTTCTTAAAAATATTTCATTGTCTCATTTCCTTGTATATCTACAATAAACTGAAGATATGATATTATCACCTAATGGCTGCCGGGACTTTCCACAGTAAGCTGCAATTATTGTGTTTTCAGTGTTTGTGTGTACATCTATCTTTACAGTAAATAATTTGTTATCAATATCTATAGAGTTAGTATAATAGTGACCATGGCAAGTTTAAGGTAAGCACAATAATTTATTTTTTATTAAAATTAAAATAAAAAAAAACTGCGTTAGTCCATTCACTACGGTAAAATATTGCAAAACCTCCAAATTTTAAACATCCGCTTAGATTGGCATGAAATTTGGCATAGACATAGGTAACATGTCAAAGAAAAAAAGTGATAGTGTGCCGATGTGCGCTTTTGCTTTGGGGGCCAGTTTCAATAAATCCGGAATTGGATAAACTGACTAATTTATTTTAAGCAACTTTTGTTCTATACAGTTTTTTCACTAAGTCATTACTTTTTTTGAATTATTTGCGAGTGAATATGTTAATTTTTCAACAAAAAACTACGTTTTAGAGTTTTTTCGCAAATAACTCAAAAAACAAGCTATATTTTGTACTAGTTTCCTAATAAAAATATAGTTTATAAAAAAGTGAAAATTTCGTGTTGTATATACAGGGTGAGTTTTTAGTGCGGGATCGGTCGATAATTCCATTACGGTATAGAATATCGAAAAAAGTTGATTAGAAAAAATGTAGGCAATGATATTCTCCACGCTTGGAAAATATGTCCATTTCTACAGGGTGATCAATAACAGCGTGGTATATCAAACATATAATTTTTTAAATGGGACACCCTATATATTTTTTCATATTTATATTCCCCTCATAATTCTTGTTCATATAATATAGGGTTTTGCATTACTATACAGAGTATTTAACAAGTTATGACCATTTTTATTTCGAAATCTCTATGAGATTAACACCCTGTATATAAAGAAGTAATTCATAGACAATAATTTGTTTTATGTAGTAAGATAAACAATATACTGTAGTTTTTAAATTAAGTCCAATTGAAATCATTGACGAATGTTTGTATACAGGGTGAACTACAAAACCAAATTACGATTTTCTCTATTTTTTGAAATGGATCACCCTATATTTTATTTTTCAAAAATATTGTATTTATTATACTCTTTCATATTTATATAGCATTCCCTATATCTAAACTTATTACTTTCGGAGATATTTTTAGTTTTCTTCAACTTTCGAGAATACATTCAATGTTTCTAGTAGAAATAAGTTGGTATTGAATGATAATTAAACAAAATTATTTTTATTTAATAAATAACTAACACAAAATATAAACCATAGCAATATGCAATTAATGTATCAATAAATGTGATATTAAGGAATTATCATATTTCCCTAATATACAAGAATCATACAATTCCTACAAAAAAAATATAGGTATCTTGTGTATAATAAAATTACAAGATTATTTTTATTTAATAAACAACTCACACAAAACATAAATCAAAACAATATACAACTAATTTAATAATTTTAGATTATTATATCAACAGCAGTCTAAGCCAAGAAGTTTTTAGTAACACATTCCTAATTGCAGGTTGTGACCCGCAGTTATTAATATAATTTTCATATTAAATTTCATTAATATGCATCAAGAAATCCCTACTTTGTTAACACTCAAACTAGGTGATCTATAAATGTTTAAGGTGATATTGTTAGAGATTATGTGATTGGTCCACATTTTTTGACGGTTGAGGTTTTTATACGACGGTGCTCCAGTTCTTCCAAAATTGATTTTTTTCAAGTGGGGCTATATAAAAAACCTTGTATACCAGAAGCATCCAACAACGCTTGATGATATGAAAAATAGAATAAAAGAAGCTTTTAATAATATTGACTTACAAAAATGTTAGAAATGTGGCTCGGTCATTTGAATATCGGTTACAAAATGGCATAGACGTTGAAAGTGGTCATTTTCAACATTTACTTTAGACTTAAATCCTTAACATCACATTAATTGGTACATTCATTAAATTTTGTTATGGTTTATTATTTTTTTGTTAGTTATTTATTGAATGAAAATATTTGTTATATTATTACATAATACTTATTTGTTAAGTTATTTATATTTATAAGAATTGAATGTATTCCCGGCAAATGAAGAAAACTAAAAATATCTCAGAAACTAATAAGTTTAGGTATAGGAGATGCTATATAAAAATTAAAGAGTATCATAAATACAATATTTAAAAAAAAATAAAATATAGGGTGATCTATTAAAAAAAATTGAGAAAATCTTAATTTTGTTTTGTAGTTTAAAAGTGCTTATAAAAATGAATGTTCTACTAAAAAATTATTGGCTTAGAATGCTGTTGATATACCAATCTAAAAACTGTTACATCAGTTGTATATTGTTTTGATTTATGTTTCTTGTAAGTTATTTATTGAATAAAAATAATCTTGTTGTATTATTATATACAATACAAAGTTTTTTTTGTAGGAATTTTACGATTCTTGTATATTAGTTTAGGGAAATATGATAATTTCTTAATATCACATTTTTGGTATATTCACTGCATATTGCTATGGTTTATATTTTGTGTTAGTTATTTATCTAATAAAAATAATTTTGTTTAATATCACTCAATACTAACTTATTTCTACTAGAAAAATTGAATGTATTCCCGAAATTTGAAGATAACTAAAAATATCTCGGAAAGTAATCAGTTTAGATATAGGGAATGCTATATAAAAATAAAAGAGTATATTAAATACAATAATGTTGAAAAATAAAATATAGGGTGATCCATTAAAAAAAATAGAGAAAATCGTAATTTGGTTTTGTAGGTCACCCTGTATACAAATATTCGTCAATGATGTGAATTGGACTTAATTTAAAAACTACAGTATATTGTTTATCTTATTACATAAAATAAATTATTGTCTACGAATTACTTCTTTATATACAGGGTGTTAATCTCATAGTGATTTCGAAATAAAAATGGTCATAACTTGTTAAATACTCTGTATAGTAATGCAAAACCATATATTTTATGAACAAGAATTATGAGGGGAATATAAATATAAAAAAAATATATAGGGTGTCCCATTTAAAAAATTATATGTTTGATATACCACGCAGTTACTGATCACCCTGTAGAAATGGACATATTTTCCAAGCGTGGAGAATATCATTGCCTACATTTTTTTTAAGTAATTTTTCTCGATATTTTATACCATAATGGAGTTATCGACCGATCCCGCACTAAAAACTCACCCTGTATATACAGGGTGTAACAAAAATACAGGTCATAAATTTAATCGCATATTCTGGGACCAATAATAGTTCGATGGAACCTAACTTACCTTAGTACAAATGTGCATGGAAAAAAAGTTACAGCCCTTTGAAGTTACAAAATGAAAATCGATTTTTTCCAATATATCGAAAACTATTAGAAATTTTTTATTGAAAATGGACATGTGATATTCTTATGGCAGTAGTATTTTGGGAAAAAATGAAAATGAAATTTGGCCACCCCATAACAATTTTATGGGGGTTTGGTTCCTTTAAACCCCCCCAAACTTTTGTGTACGTTCCAATTTAATTATTATTGTAGCGCCATTAGTCAAACACGAGTTTTTAAAAACTTTTTTGTCTCTTAGTACTTTTTCCAAAAGTCAGTTTTTATCGAGATATTTGAATATTTGTCAAATCCACCACATATTTGTATATGGTAAAGTACGATTATTAGTCCTGTCGCCAGGGGGGGTACAACGGCCTCGTTAATTCAGATGGACTTACTCAAGTTTTTTTTATGTATTTTGACCCGTAGAACACGAATTTTTTGGGTAACAGTTGATCCGGATGTCGATAAGATTGTTATATACCAAGAACTTGAGGAATCAAATAACAGCGATTTTTGGCAAAACAAAACAATATTTTGTATTTTGTGGGCCATTTTAAGTAAAAAATATTTCTACAAGTTTTTTCGTAGGATGCACAGTTTTCGAGATAAACGCGGTTGAACTTTAAAAAAATCGAAAAATTGCAATTTTTGAACCCGAATAACTTTTGATTAAAAAGTTTTAAAAAGTTTTAAAAGTTTAAAGTTTAAAGTTTAAGTCAAATTATATCGGTTTTGATTATTTGCATTGGTAAAAATTTATTTTTTTATTGTTTAACAAAGCTATAAACACGTAGGGTTTCCCGTGCTTTTACATGCGTTTTAACGCATGTAACGTAGAAATAGTCTTGATTGCACTAGTACCTATTCTACCTACTCGTTCGATTTTAAATGAGAAATCATAGAAACATCACTCACGCACTAGTTGTTTGTAGCTTTGTTTAACAATAACACAATAAATTTTTAGCAATGCAAATAATCAAAACCGACATAATTTGACTTGAACTTTCAAAGGCGCTAAGCAGAATTGCTATTTTATTTTTTAATCAAAAGTTATTCGGGTTTAAAAATTGCAGTTTTTCGATTTTTTGAAAGTTCAACCGCGTTTATCTCGAAAACTGTGCATCCTACGAAAAAACTTGTAGAAATATTTTTTGCTTAAAATGACCCAAAAAATACAAAATATTGTTTTGTTTTGCCAAAAATCGCTGTTATTTGATTCCTCAAGTTCTTGGTCTATAACAATCTTATCGACATCCGGATCAACTGTTACCCAAAAAATTCGTGTTCTACGGGTCAAAATACATAAAAAAAACTTGGGTAAGTCCATCTGAATTAACGAGGCCGTTGTACCCCCCCTGGCGACAGGACTATATGGAGACTTGGTAATAATATGAAAATTTATGATTTACATTTTTAAGTATATTTTGAACCATATTAAAAAAGAAGCCACATCTCGATAAAAGATGCTTTATCAAAAAAATACAAAGAGGCAAAAAAGTTTTAAAAACACTGTGTTTAACTAATGGTACCGCAGTAATAGTTTAATTGGAACGTACACAAACATTTGGGGGGTTTAAAGGAACAAAACCCTCATAAAATTTTTATGTAAACATATTAAAAAAGAAGCCGCAACTCGATAAAAACTGCCTTATCGAAAAAAATACTAAGAGACAAAAAAGTTTTAAAAACATTGAATTTAACTAATGACACCACAATAATAATTTATTTGGAACGGACACAAAAGTTTGGGGAGGTTTAAGGGAACAAAACCCCCATAAAATTTTTATGGGGTGCACAAATTTCACTATAATTTTTCTTTAACATGTTCTTTCCATAAGAATGCCACATGTCCATTTTCAACAAAAAATCTCTAATGGTTTTCGATATATTCGAAAAAATCGATTTTCATTTTGTAACTTCAAAGGGCTGTAACTTCTTTTGTGTGCATATTTGTATTAAGGTAAGTTAGGTTCATTCGAACTGTTTGTGGTCCCATAATATGTGGTTTGATTTATGACCTGTATTTTTGTTACACCCTGTATATACATTTTGTAGACCCAGTAGAAGTAGAGTTGTAGTGACAAGTAGGTTCTTATTCGTCAAATTCCAAATCGAATAGTTCGATGAAGACGTGACAGAACCAAAAAATGAAGCACTTTTCGGGGAAAGCTCATTACAACTTTTTTTTTAAAGTGTTTAGCTTTATTTTGGTTTATTTTTAAGAAGTTTCTAACATCAAAGTAAGTAAGTTGCGCTCAAAATAATGTTGGTCCTTTTTTTTGGTAAAAAAAACGTGAAAATCACTCCCTAATTAGCATCTCAAATGAAATTAATCAATACCGCTTCACATGTTACTTTACTTACCTATGTATTATTTAAATGATCTGTAAGTTTCATGGGATTAAAGTGCTTATTTTTCAAAGGACTGTAGTTATGATAGTACTTATGCAGATTTTGAAGAGCCATAATATATTAATCAATTTTTGTCTTATTAAAACACAAAAAAATTCAGAATTTTTAAAAAACGTAAAACCTACATTTTTTACTGTATGAGATTTTTGGTATCACTAATAATTTTTAAGTTATTTTCGAAAAATAGGAATTTTTACAAACTGAAAAAAGTAAATACTTTTCGAGTTATTTGAGAGTGATTATTTTCATTTTTCAACAAAAAACTACGTTTTAAAGGTTTTTCGCAAATAACTCAAAAAATAAATAAAGCAGCTATATTTTGTAATAGTTTCCTAATAAAAATACATATAGTATATAAAAAGTGAGAATATCGTGTTGTATATATAAATTTTGTAGACCCAGTAGAAGTAGAGTTGTAGTGACAAGTAGGTTCTTATTCGTCAAATTCCAAATCGAATATTTCGATGAAGACGTGACAGAACCAAAAAATGAAGCACTTTTCGGGGAAAGCTCATTACAACTTTTTTTTTAAAGTGTTTAGCTTTATTTTGGTTTATTTTTAAGAAGTTTCTAACAGCAAAGTAAGTGAGTTGCGCTCAAAATAATGTTGGTCCTTTTTTTTTTGGTAAAAAAAAAACGTGAAAATCACTCCCTAATTAGCATCTCAAATGAAATTAATCAATACCGCTTCACACGTTACTTTACTTACCTATGTATTATTTATATGATCTGTAAGTTTCATGGGATTAAAGTGCTTATTTTTCAAAGGACTGTAGTTGAAATGGCTTGATCGGGTCACTACTCATGATAGTACTTATGCAGATTTTGAAGACCTATAATATATTAATCAATTTTTGTCTTATTAAAACATAAAAAAATTCAGAACTTTAAAAAACGCAAAACCTACATTTTTTACTATATGAGATTTTTGGTATCACTAATCATTTTTAATATCACTAATAAGTTATTTTCGAAAAATAGGAATTTTTACAAACTGAAAAAAAAAATTATTTTCAATCCAAATTTTTTCAAAAATGTGCAATTGAAACCGATCAAACTTACATATCATATAAATAATACATAACTAAAGTAAGTTGTGAAGCGGTAATGATTAATTTCATTTGGGATGCTAATGAGGGTGTGACGATTTCTTTTACCAAAAAAAGGGACCAAGTTATTTTGAGCGTAGGTAACTTACCACTTTTGATGCTAGAATCGTTTTAAAAAAATAAAAATTAAGCTTAAAGAACACTTTAATGTTGTGGTTAGTTTTCCCCGAAAAGTTCTTACATTTTTGGCTATTTCGTGTTGAAATAGGCAATTTGAAATTTGACGAACAGAACTTACTTTTTATTGGCTACAACTACGGGGTCTACAAAATTGATATATCCACAGTTTATTTCAATTTTTTATAGGCTATATTTTTACTAAGAACACGTTTTTCGATCAAATACTTACTTTTGAGTTATTTGTGAAAAAACGTCTAAAAACGTGTTATTTTGTTGAAAAATGAACATATTCACTCGCAAATAACTCGAAGAGTATTAACTTAAACTCTGTGAAAAAACTCTATAGAATAAAAGTTGGTTAGAATTAGTTTTTTATCCAATTCCCGACATATTTTGAACGCATATTTTTTGACCCCTGAGAAGGGGGTGAAACACCCCCAGGGCAAAAGCACGCATCGGCACAATATCACTTTTTTTCTTTGATATGTTAGCTATGTGTTTGCCAACTTGTCATTCCAAGCGGTTCTTTAAAATATACTGCAAAACCGTCAGTAAATGGACTACGTATGAAAACAGTATTACTATAGTGTAATACTTCTTATCGACGCGACGGTTAAACTTAAAAACCTCGTAAGTCAGTTTTATGTAACTTTAGAGAAAAAAAACATTTTGGCTTCTTTATGAAAGATTCAATTTATTCGTTTTTTGTGTGTAGGGTTCTTTTTAGGTAACGATTCGATTACCATTAAGTAAAATTCAGTAATATTGTTTTTTTTGTCAAAAAGCGACTTAAGAGGTATTGCAACTTAAAATCTTAAACTATCATTAAACTTACGAGGTTTTGTCTCATAAAAATGCTATTTACGAGGTTTTGTAACTAAAAATCTTACTTACGAGGTTTTTGTGTACCATTAAATTTAAATATTGACTTACAAGCTCTCGTAGTTTAAAAGATATATATTAGTATAAACCAACAAAGTATAAAAGTCATAACGGAACAAAAATTGACTTACGAGGTTTTGCAGTTTAACCGTCGTTATGTTTCTTTATTTTGATTATTTGGGCATAGGGTTATCTCTGTCTCTGTATCTGTAGAGTAGGGAGTGTGAGTCAGGTCCCACAGCACTTAGGCCACAATTGACCCATTGTACATCCTCCCAGGGGGTTGTCGTCCTTAGTTCATTATCCATCCTGCCATTTCCAGGAAGGTGGACAAATCACCTGGTGACATCTCCCCTATATCGGCAGGTGTAGGCCAAGGCTCGCCGAACGCATACTCTCGTATTGACGATAACTCCGGACATTCACATAGGACATGCTCGACAGTTTCGTCATCTCGTTCACACCTCCTGCATAGAGATGTGTCTACTAGCCCCAGTGTGCGGAGGTGTTTTCTTAGTTGACAATGGCCAGTTAAAAAACCAACGGTCAAGCGTAGGTTTTTCCTGGTCATTCTCAAGTACTTTTCTGATGCTGACTTCCCAAGGTTCCTTAGTGTTTCCTTGGCAAGTCTACATTCTGGCCCTTCTTCCCATCTTCTTAGGTTTGCGTGTGGGAGTGACATTTGACAGTTTCCGCGATTGTTGTAGTCGACAAGCCAAAAAGATCACAAGGTCCTAAGAGTCTTAGGCCTGCTGCCCTTCTAGCCAGCTGGTCAGCAATGCGGTTGCCTTTATTTCTGTTGTGTCCTTTAACCCACCTCAGGATGATGTTGTTACCATCCGAAGCTTGGGCTAGTGATTCATGACACTCCATTACTAGCCCTGATATGACGCGTGGTCTGTTCAGGGTTAGTAGCGCTTGTCTGCTGTCTGTGCAGATTATTACAGTTTTGCCGGCTATACCTTTCCCGATTATCTCTTTTGCGGCTATGGAGATACCAGCCAGTTCAGTCTGAACTACGCTGGCATTTTTGCCCATGCCCCATTTTATACTAAGGTTCAATGATCTGGAGTATATTCCACATCCTGAGCCTTCTTTCGTTTTGGAGCCATCGGTGTAGATGCAATATGCATTTGCCACGTTTGACTCCCTATGTTGTCTTGTTTCGATTTTGTAGGGTTTGTCGAAGACAAACGTAGGTTTAATTGAGTCGCATCCATGGCCCACATGCAGCTGGGGCAGTGCCTCCAGCTCACCCCGCCAGAAACGACATCTCAATTGTCCCATTCCTACATCAAGGTTTGCACCCGCTGAGCGTAACCTCATCATCGTCATCAGCGCCACATCTCTGACATATATGTCTAAAGGGGTAATGCCAATGAGCAACTCCATTGCAGCAGTTGGTGTTGTTTTCATGGCACCTGTTATATTTAGGCAAGCCATCCGTTGAATATGGTTTAGTTTGTTGATCGCTGTTGCCTGTAGCACTTTTGGTACCCAAGCAATGGCTCCGTAAGTTAGTATTGGCCTAATGACAGTAGTGTAGATCCAGGCGACCACCCTGGGCGAAAGGCCCCAAGTGCGTCCGACCGTTCGCCGACACTGTTCATAGGCAATATATGCTCTTTTAGCTCTACTATCTAAGTGAGAATTCCATGTTAACTTCCTGTCAAGGGTAATACCAAGGTATTTCACCCCTTCAGAGAAATTCAGACTGCAGTTTAGAATCCTAGGGGGTATTAAGCCCGTGATCCTTCTTTTTCTGGTGAAGAGGACCATCTCTGTCTTTTTTGGATTTATAGACAGTGAGTGTTGGGCATAGGGTTATATACTTAAATATTAGTGCACTTCATGAAATTTTTTATAATCTTAGGTTCTTTGGTTCTTGCTAGCTTTGGTATTGGAAACAATAATCATAAATAGCTGAAAAAAGACTTTTTACAATAAACACCAATGTCTGGTCTTCTCGGATGATCTTAGTGCTCTAACGAAAACAAAAAATGAATTAAGAAATGTTATAAAAAGGTTAAAAACGGTCGCAAAATATTTGCACCTAGAAATAAACCAGGAAAATTCAAAGTACCTGATACTTGAAAATACAGAGCAAAAGGAAGAGGGGCCATTTACTTTCATAGTTAAAGAAACAAGGGAATATAATTCGAGAGAGTGGTCCATTTTACTTATCTGGTTGTTATTATAAAAGATAATAATCAAGAAGAACTGAAATTGAGTGACAAAGGGAAATAAAAAATGGGAAGTCTAAGACTACTGAAATCCAGATATGTACCGAGAAAAACAAAGTTAAGGATATACAAAACGATAACAATAAGGCTCACAGAGACATATTGCAGCGAATTATGGACAATTAACAAAGCAACTAAGTAGAAATTAGAAAAATACGAAAGGAAAATGCCCAGAGCTATATATGGAGGCAAAAGCACGATGGAAGGTTGGATGTGATGAGCAAGGAGTGAGCTAGAGGAACAAAGTATATAACGATCCAAGACAAGTATCAGTCGTTTCATAAAGGTACAGATAGTGAGTAGGATGGGGCACGTGATAAGAATGGAAAGAAAAAGAATGCCGAAAGCAGAAATGCAGGAAGGATGCAAGTTAGAGACAAAAAAGTTATGCGATAAAATAACCGTTGACCTAACCAAAACGGGCGCCTATGACCGGTATAGTCGGTTCGCTAAACTCAAGACACAACTGGCTAGTGATTTTAGTAAGTCAGTTTTTTGTTTTTGGCCAATTTTGCCAAAATTGGCAAAATTACTTACTAAAATAACTAGAAAGTTGTGTCTGAGTTTATCGAACCGACTATACTAGAAATTCGTAATTAATGAAATAGATTTATCTCTGGAAGATAAATAAGTGTACCTACGAGTTTTCGTTTTTCTAAATAGAAGCGTTCTGGTGGTATTAAAAAAAACTAATTGCAAGACGCCATTTTTAAAGAGCTATATCTCCCTTATGAAGCATTTTCGAACTAGGTGAATTGAGTTAAATTATCTTAAGATTATCTGAAGAATGCCTGGTCTTCGTTTATCGGGAGAGTCTGGACACCCTGTATAAGATGCTCTTACATAATGTTCGTTTAATACTCCATTTAAAGTTTTTTACACTTAAGTTATATAGGTATTTCGTATTTTCTTACTTGCATTAAACTGATGTTAAACGGTGTCAAACGCTTTCTCTCAATAGACAAAATACAGTTCTTATGTATTAAAATACAAGACTAAAAAACCGCTAAACGCCGTAAAGTTAAGTGGCGCATACAATATTCCAGCCACAAAAGATCTGATATGAATATTACGTGGCGCGAAAATGTATTGTCATTTTGATGCAAAACAAAATTCTAGTTTTATTTTAAAAGATTTTTCCATAATATTTGCTCAATTTGAAGTAAAACGCGTCACAAAAGAATAACTTTGATACAATTTGAATTTTGAAACGCTTTTGTGGCGCGTTTACTTCAAATTTAGCAAATATTATGGAAAAATCTTTTAAGATAAAACTAGAATTTTGTTTTGTAGCTGGAATATTGTATGCGCCACTCATTTTTGCGGCGTTTAGCGGTTTTTTATTCTTGTATCAGGAGTTTTTCAAATTTATTTATAAATTAAATGTATAAAGTTGAATGCAATGTTTCTCGATTACACATTAAGCTTTATAAATGGTCGCCTTTGTCGCATTACCTCCCAAATGGTCTAGTGTCCATCAAATGTACACTATTTTTTTTCTATTCGAAACAGATTGAAGAAAAATATTTGGATGGCCGGTAAATAAACTCGGATTGCCCATTGCCAGATCAAATTTAGCGTCGTAATCACTACAAGTACATAAACCATTTCGGAAATAATCGTTAAGGCCATCGGTACATAATTCGCAAATATTTTACGGCTATCCCTAATTTTTCTATCTTTACACGGAAAATTACGTGTAGTAAAATTCACACTGGTATGGATATGTAAACATTAGGTACTAGAATGTCATTCTACTTAACAATGTTGTCATTAACTTAAAGAGATGGCTTTTGAATGTTCTTGGATAACTGTTGTATGTGTATAATTGCAAATTATTAATTCAGTTAATAAATGTGATAATTTTTTCACTAACTTTGTATTCAGTGATTGTAATAATTTACATGCACAAAAAAACTATTACTCAATAGAGAAAAGGCGAAAAGTGTTAAAGTGATTTTTTAATAATAGATTGTTACTATGGAACGCTTACAATTTTGAACATCTTTAACAACAAAATACTTGGATCTGGATCACAGAAAATATTATCCTCATGTATTCTCTGCTTGGATCTTCCACAAATAATACACAATAAATAACTTTTTATTAAGGTCACGTCTTAAATCAATCATTTATCAAATACACTATACAGGGTGATTGATTAGTGTGAGGAAGCTCAGTAGATTTGTTATAGTAAAAATTACAAAAAAAAGTTATTGACAAAAATTGTAGGCAGCTTTAAACTCCACATCACAACAATGTAAAGTTTTATTATGTTATACTGGGTATTTAAAAAGTTTTAACCAATATTACCTAAAAATCGTATCAAGTTTAACTCCCCGTATAATTAAAAAGGAGTATAGGAACATTGATCTATTGCAACCATAGTTTTTTAATAATTGTTAAAAATTATAAAACATATTCGTTTTCATAATATTCGTTAAATCAAATACAGGGTAAGTCAAAATGCAAGTACATTATTTTCTTGGTAATTTTAAATAGAACACCCTGTGTTTTATATCATTATCGAAAAGTACTAATACCGTACTTCAAATTTTATGAAGTACTCCCTATACCTACAGTTATCAGTTTTCTAGATATTTTTATTTTTCCATCAAAGTATTAATATGGTAGATATTTTAACGTTTACCAATAAATTATTGTGAGTTGGCCATGATTGATTTGTCAGAAACTGACAGTTTGACATTATTGTTTATTAATGCAGTATTGGGGTACACCCCAAATTAGCAACAATTATTATTTAGTAATTCAGTAATTAATTCAATTTAAATTAGTAATAATGAATTTTACTACTGATGAAGTGATCTTAATTTTGGGGGAATGCAATAAGAGTTCATTACTGTCAGCTATGAATTATCATATCCTATCAGCTCATAGAATTTATCAAGAACGGTTTCCAGATAGGCGGCAGCCTAGACAAGATACATTTGAAAAATTAAAAGATCGATTTAACCGCACTGGTTTAGTGAATTGCGAAAAACATTAACGAACAAAAACTAGTGTGACAGAGGAAAACGAAATGAGTGTGTTTGATGGCAGTTACAGAAAACCCACACACAAGTATAAGGAGTATGTCTGATGAACAAGAACTTACTTACTACTCTGTTCAAAACATTCTAGGTATCTAAAAACAAGATGCACCCTTATCATATTCAAAAGCACCAAGAATTAAATAATGATGCTTTTCAGAAACGAATAGTATTTTGTGAATGGGCCTTAGAAAAAATTAATGAGCAGAGAGATTTTTTTGATTATATCCTATTTGGTGCTGAAGCTACATTCCATCGAAACGGTTCTGTTAATAGCCATAACTTTCACTACTATTCAACAAGTAATCCATACCACATAGTAACACATACATAGTCAAACAAGATGGTCTCTAAATGTGTGGGGAGGTATCGTCGGTAACCATGTAGTAGGACCATATTTTTTTAAGATAACTGAAATGGTGAGATTTATTTAGATTTTATCGCAAATCAGTTACCGATATTATTAGAAGAGATTCCACTTAATATACGTAAACAAATGTGGTTTCGACATGACGGTGCTCCTGCGCAACACAACGAATTATTACGTGGTGACCTTAATGATCAGTTTGGTGAAAGATGGATCGTAAGGGATCGACCGGTAAGGTGGCCCCCAAGGTCACCAGATTTCAATAAAATGGACTCATTTTTTTGGGGTTACGTTAAGAACGAAGTATATAAAATACCTCCCACAACAAGGGATGATATGAAAAATAGAATCCAAATTGCATTTCAAAATATTTCTTTACAAATGCTTAGTAATGTAAGCAACTCTTTCAATGACCGCTTTTAAGTATGCATAGATGTTTTGGGAGGTCATTTTGAACACCTTACTTAAGTAAGATAAGTTAAAATTGCTGTTGTTTTTTATTTTTCTATGTGTTGTTATTTTTTTTATTTTCCGTCGGTTATTTTTTATAAATTTTATTCGAAATAAAATGTTTTCTTTTCTGTGTCGTTATTTCGTTACTGAATTAATAAACAATAATGTCAAACTGTCAGTTTCTGACAAATCAATCATGGCCAACTCACGATAATTATTGGTAAACGTTAAAATATCTACCAAATTAATAATTTGATGGAAAAATAAAAATATCTAGAAAACTGATAACTTTAGGTATAGGAGTACTTCATAAAATTTGAAGTACGATATTAGTACTTTTCGATAGTGATATAAAATACATGGTGTTATATTTAAAATTACCAAGAAAATAATATACAGTGGAACCTCGATAACTCGGGTTAATCGGGTACAATACTGTGTTCATACAGTCACAATCGGAACGATGTTTTGTTATTATGTATTAAGAACAGTGAAAACTAAGACCATTTATTAAAAAAGAATTTTTTAAATAGTCTTTCTTAAACAATGCTAACACAGTTTGAAATAAAAAATAAAGGAATACTACAGACAGGTGCCTGTTGTTTCTGCCGGCTTGTGCCATGAGTCATTTTTCCTATCGTATAGTTCAAATTACACAAATACACATTATCTCTCAAATATTATATTACATACATACATTTTTATTGTTGAAATGTTTATCTGATAATTAACTATTTTGATGGGAAATAAGCCACAATTAAATTGAAAAAATAATTTTATTAATATTTCGACGCCCAGAACGGGTGTCATTGTCAAAATACAAAATATGTACTGAAAATCAAAATGTTTATCTGATGAAAATCGGTCCGGGTTAGCCGGACTTCCGGGTTATCGGGGGCCGACTTATCGGGGTTCCACTGTACTTGCATTTTGATTTACCCTGTATATATTTTATTTATTTATTTTATTTAATCAGTTAAGCCCATTCGTAACTTTCGGTGTTGGGCTGTTTACAACTAGTTCAATATCTACATTTCAATACATTTTAATAATTAAACTGCTCGTCAAAAGTTAGGGATATAGAAAATTATGCTGATTTTCATAGTTGATTTTTTCGCAAACAGACGGATTCCGCTAATTTTTTTTATTTTAGACTTTTCTTTAGTATTTACACAGTTGTGCAAAGGTTTACTCAAACTTATTTTTTGTATTTATACCGGGGGGAAGAGAAAAATATGTTTGTCTTGTGTTAAGTTTGAGACACCCTGTAGGAAGAACGAGGTACAAATGTGAGTATACATCAGAATAAAATTGTAGTCTTATGTTTTGTGAATATGCTGTTGTTTGAATGTCCCTGATATCTTTAGAAACAAAAAAAATAGACGGTTTTGTAATTTAACATGTGTTTTAACCGAAACAAAAGTTTGAGATACCTTGTAGGGAGAAAAAGGCAGAAAGGTGAGTATACCCCGATATTATGTTGTAGTCTCATATTTTTTAAATATTTTATTTTTTTAATTTCTCTGATATGTTTAATAACAAAGAAACTAGACGGTATTACTTTTCAATATGTTTTCCTATGTTTCATATGTGTGATGTGATGCATGTCGTCAGTTAAAACACATATTAAAGAGTAATATCGTCTAGTTTATTTGTTATTAAAGATATCAGAGAAATTAAAAAAATAAAATATTCACAAAATATGAGACTACCACAAAATATTGAGGTATACTCACTTTTGTGCCTTTTTCTCCGTACAAGGTGTCTCAAACTTTTGTTTCGGTTAAAACACATGTTAAATTACAAAACCGTCTATTTTTTTTTATTTCTAAAGATATCAGGGACATTCAAAAAACAATATGTCCACAAAACATAAGACTACAATACGATTTCGATATATACTTCCATTTGTACCTCGTCCTCCCTACAGGGCGCCTCAAACTTAACATATGAAAAACATTTCTTTTCTTACACCCGGTATAAGTACAAAAAAACAGTTTGACTAAACCCTTGCATAACTGTGTAAATACTAAATAAAAATCTAAAATAATAAAAAAAAATTAGCGGAATCCGTTAATCTGTTTACTAAAAAATCTACTATAAAAATTCAGCAGAATTTTCTATATCCTTAACTTTTGACGAGCAGTTTATACAAAACTTTTATTTTAACAATACAATTTTAATAAATATAAATTACTTATTTGACCCATTTTTCCGTCCATATGTTTTAATCTTGTGGTGCTTCTTTGATACTTCTTTTCCATGCTGTTCTATTTTCAGCCAATTGTTTTGCCATACTCCATTGCAGTCCTCTCTTCTCTGCTTCTTGTCTAACTTGTTCTTCCCATCTCATTCTTGGGCGACCTACTTTATTTTTCCCTTGTATTCTGACTTCATATACTTTTTTCGTTATTCTTTTGTCGTTTAGTCTGTGGATGTGGCCCAACCATCCTAACTGTCGTTCCCCAATAATTGTCTCTATGGGTTTTATCTTTAGAGCTTGAGTTATTGTGTCGTTTCTTATTTTGTCTCTTCGTGTGACCCCTTCTATTTTTCTCAAGAATCTCATCTCTGTAGCTTTGATTTTTCTTTTGTTGTTCTTTGTTAGCGTCCACGACTCACTCCCATAGACGATTGATGGTCGAACCACTTTTTGCTACACTTGTGTTTTGACTTCTTTGGGTACCTCTTTCTTTCCAAAGAACGTATTTCTTAATGTATTATAAATTGTCCCTGATTTTCTTATTTTATTGTTTATTTCTTTGTCTATTTTACCATCTTCTTCAATAATTGTACCTAAGTAGTTGTAGCTGTTTACTTGTTCCAAAACTTGTCCTTCTACCTTAATTTTTATCACTTTTTTTGTAGTTGCCATAACCATTGTTTTACTTTTATCTGTGTTTATTTCCATGTTCATTTTTCTTAGTTCTTTTATATAAGTGTTTATTATTTGTTGCAGTTTCTCTTCCGTGTCAGCTAACAATACCATATCATCTGCAAATAGTAATTCTTGTATTTGTACATTGTTCACTTTCCATTTTCCCAATATAATGTCTTTAGATTTCTCCTTGCATTGCTTTATTGAGTCATCTAGTACCATTGAGAAAAGTAATGGACTTAGTACACAGCCTTGTTTTAGTCCTATCTTTGCCTGGAATTCATCAGATTCTTGATTGTGAGTTCTTATTTTTATTTTATTATTTTTATATAAGGCTTTAATTATTTCTATCATATCCTTTTCTATTCCATTTTTCTTTAAACATTTCGATATACCTTCCCTTCATATTCTATCAAAAGCTTTTTTCAGATCAATAAAGCAAATGTGTATCTCTTTGCCTTTCTTCAATAGTTTTTCTCCTATTTGTCTCAATATGAATATCAGATCTTGGGTACTCCTTCCTTTTCTGAAGCCATGCTGGGATTCTTCTAGTTTTATTTCTAGTTTTTCCCTTAGCCTTTTTTCAATTATTCTATTGAATATTTTGGCAGGAACGCTTGTCAATGTAATACCCCTATAATTTTCGCAATTTCTTGCGTCTCCTTTCTTAAACAGTGGTACTATTATATGTTTTCCAATCAGATGGTATTTACTTTGCTGTGATTAGTTCATTTAGTAGTTCTCGGAATTTTTCTTTTGAATTTTCACTCATGTACTTTAACATTTCAGCTGTGATTTCATCATGGCCTGGAGATTTTCCCAATTTTAATTTGTCAATGGCTTCTGCAATTTCCTCTTTTGTTATTTGCTGCATTTCCTCTGTATTTTCGATCATGTCTTCCTCTCTTTCATGTTGATATTGTTTCCATTCTGTTAGTTCTTCAAAGTACTGCTTCCATCTTTTCATTATTTCTCTTTCTGTAGTTAATATATTTCCTTCTTTATCTCTTATGTTTCTTAATCTATGTGTTTTCTTTTGTCTTAGCTGTTTCAATGTACCATAGAACAATTTTTGGTTATTAAAATAGTTTTCATTCATTTTGTGTCCAAAATCTTCCCAAGACTTCTTTTTTGCCGTTTTAATTTCTTGTTTAATGTCGTTTCTGGCCATTTTATATTTTTCGAAATCGTCCTCCGATTTGGTTTTTAGATACATTTTCCATACTTTTTTCTTTTCTTTCACTTTACGTTGTATTTCCGCTGTCCACCATTTACTTTTCTTCGAATATATGTTTGTGATTTTAGTTGTTCCGCATACTTCTTTTGCTGTTTTCAATATGATTTCCTTAAATTGCTTCCATTTATTTTCTATTCCTGTGTTAATTGCCTTTATAGTCTCGAACTGTTTGGTTAACTTCATCTGGTATTCCTCTTTACTATCTATTTCTCTTAATTTGTAGCTTTTTATTTTTTCTTTAGTTATCTTCTTTCTTTTTTCTGTTGTGTTATGTGTGTACACCCTTAGTTCCATTATAAGCAAGTAATGGTCACTGCTTATTTCAGCCTCTCTTTTTACCTTTACGTCTTTTATCATCTTTAGGTCTTTTCTTTTTATTAGGAAATAGTCTATTATGGATTTTTCTTTTCTCGATGAGATTTCTCTAGTATATTTGTGTATGTCTTTGTGCATAAATTTTGAATTCGTTATAACCATATCATTTGCTATACATAGATCTATGATTCTGTTTCCGTTATCATTTTTCATTTCTTCTCCATGTTGCCCTAAGTATCGTTCAATCCCTTTATTGTCTCTTCCCACCCTACCATTTAGGTCTCCCATTAATATAATGTTTTCTCCTTCGTTGTCCATCTCTGCTTGTAATATTTCAAAGAATTCATCTTTTTCCTCTTTTTGGCATTATCATTTGGCCCATATGCTACGATTATGCTGGTTATATTTGTATTATCTAGTTTTACTTCCACTACCAATAATCATTCGTTTATATATCTTTCACCTATTATGTTATTTGTCTTTTCTGTTTTTACTATTAGGCCTACACCTCCCGCGCCCCATTCTTTTAAGTCAACTCTTGACCAATATAAGCGGTAATCATCATTTAGATCTACTATTCCTCTACCTTTTTTTTTATTTCAGTTACTCCCAAGTAGTCTATATTTTGTAGTTTCATCTCTTCAATTATTTCCTCTTCTTTACCGTTAATACCTCGCACGTTCCATGTAGCCATTTTTATGATTTCCTTTTCATTTTCCTTATGTTCCGTATTTTTATATATCTCACCATTTTTGTTCCTCGCTATATTTGTAGCTTCATATATATTTTTATTCGTATCCATTTTATTTGCCAGGTTCGTTGTGTTTGTTTTCATGTCGCTTTCAATTTCTGCTATTCGTTTTTTGGATTTATTACTTCTAGTTTTTTCATAGTCTTATTCCATTTCCATATCTCGCCATTTATAGTTATTTTATTGTATCCAATTTTCACCTTATTTCCTTTTAATTCTTCTTCTTTTGCCATTTTTCTTATTTGCTTGTTCTTCTCACGCTCCTTTGTTGTCATGTCATGATTTATGTATACCTTTTCCTGCTGCCCTGTATTTAATTTAACGAATATTATGAAAACTAATATGTTTTATAATTTTTAACAATTATTAAAAAACTATGGTTGCAATAGATCAATGTTTCTATACACCTTGATAATTATACAGGGAGTTAAACTTGATACGATTCTCAGGTAATATTGGTTATAACTTTTTAAATACCCGGTATAACATAATAAAACTTTACATTGTTGTGATGTGGAAGTGAAGCAAATTTCAAATTTAAAATAAAATACAGGGTGTTCCATTTAAAAAAACATATATTTGGTCTGCCACCATGTTGTGGAACACCCTGTAAGATTGTAACTAATTTTAACATGTGGAGTTTAAAGCTGCCTACAACTTTTGTCAATAACTTTTTTTTGTAATTTTTACTATAACAAATCTACTGAGCTTCATCACACTAATCAATCACCCTGTATATTAATATTATTTTATCAACAACTCAAAATATTCCCGATGCCATGTCAAATATTTAAAATTATCTCTGCATGATTGTCACTGTCTGACTGACATTATATTCCACTGAGTGCGTTGTAAGACAAAGATAGATTTGGAAAATATTACCACAGACATTGTGTTCATTTTTTCGAATCCTGAAAAAACCAATAAATATTTTTGAAAAATTTGAACTCAGAATGAAAGACTAAATTATTACCGAGGGCTGAAAGTCCCTCAAAATAAACAAAAAGTTTATTTTGAATGAGATATTTGAAATTAAAAATCACACTAAATTTTCTCTTAGTTTTTCACCCCTGTAACTTATTAAAATAAACATTATAGAAGTTCTCAGGGACTTTCGGCCCTCGCTAATAACGTAATCTTTCATTCTGCGTTTAAATTTTTCAAAAATACTTATTAGTTTTCTCAGGATTCGAAAAAAATGAATCCCCATTTGAATAGCATTGCAGCCGAAAATACGTACCCATCCTCTTACTTGGATTATACATTTGTAGCTTAATAACTTCTAAACGGCTTAACCGATTTTGATCAATAAACATGAGTTTGAAACGTATTGATAAGTAGTATATGATGCATATAAGGTCAAGTATGATAACTGAAGCTATTACAGGAATTATTGAGCTTGAAAACCGTTTTTTCCCATAGACAATAGATTTGATCACATTTATGAAGCCTATAACTTAAAAATTCGAATTTTTCCGGATATTAGGTACGGGCCGTGAGCTTCGCCTAGAGTCTTTCTACAAACGCTCAGTTATTGGCGCAACTCGTTGGTTGAAATTTTGAGTAATTGTCGAAAAATCAAAATTTTCAAAGTTTAGTTTTTCAGTTTTTTGGCTATACTCAGCTTACAAACCATTTGAAAGCTTACTCAACACTATTAATTTGGTGTATTTGCGGTTTTCCTGTCTCTTCTTGAACCGAAGATATATACCCCCAAATAATATGCCGTTTTGTACCTATTAAGTCCTATAGCTGGGTCATGGGTGGTCAAAAGTCACGGACTACACCGATTCTGAATCAACCCTGACCCGCTCTTCAAACACAGAAAAAAAAAAGTTCAGATCGGCTTAACTTTTCCACACACATACATACATATAATTTTTTTTATACATTTATACATACATATTTATCCACAAACATTTTCCCTTTTTTAATTAGAAATTGAGTCATATTTCTGAGCTCGGTAACTTTTGAATGGTATAACCGATTTTCAAAATTAGACATGCGTTGGAAAGGTAATGATCAGTACTATCAGAAGCAGTAAAGGTGGGACTTAAATTTTCGAAATTTTTGGGAGTTCTAGAGACGAGAACGAAAAACAGACCCTAAATATGAACAGCCGTAAAATCCACACCCTTGGACCAAAGTGGATGGTTGACACATGAAGCGGTGAGTCTTTCCCTGAACTTTAAGGTGGGAGTTGGCCCAATTTTCAATTCAGTCAGATTTATAAAATCGAAAATTTCGTGTATATATAGTATCGCGTGTAGGGGGGTGTGGGTATGCGACACTGGCGAGAACTGCCGTTCTCTGGTAATTTAGTGTTGATTCACATTTTTATATTTATTTTATATTCATATAATCATATATTTTTTAGTTTTTGTCCAAAACTGTGATTGACGAAAATTTATTTTATTTCCAGGAAGTGGCTTTTCCTGTACTTTATGACCTACTTTTTTGTTATTGAAATTATGTGTACAGAGGACTGTACGGAACACTACAACAAAACAATTACCGTGTTAGAACCGGCTCATTACGATCGCACTGATAGATGGAATATAGAGTATATTCCTGAGAAAAATGAGGAAATTGTCACCGGAGTGGACATAACCTGCAAAAATGTCAAATTACCTTTACATTATATCGTGAAAGATTCATGTAATGACTGCAAACAAACACTTACAATTTTGTCGTCAAATCTATCCGAAATACCCCCATCATCTTTTGTAAATACCAAAACTATATCCAAACTTATATTAAACAATTTAAATATTTTTAAGCTTTCTCCTGGTGCTTTTGTTCAACGGTCATTAGTTGAAATTTATTTGTCAAATAATAGTTTATCTGAGATTGGCTTAGGTGTTTTTAATTCGTTGGATAATCTAGAAATTCTCGATTTATCTCTAAATCAAATAACAAAATTAGAAACCCAGTGTTTTAGTGGAATGACAAATTTAAAATCGCTAAATTTGTCACACAATAATTTATTGACATTTTCCAATAACATTTTTGATCCCAATATTCACCGGATGGATGCATTACATTTAGATTTTAACCGAATAAAACACTTATTAATAGATATAAAAATTAAGATAAATAGTCTATTTTTAAATAATAATCAGTTGAATGAATTAAACTTTTGTCCACATCTATTTACCACCGTTTGTTTAAAAAACAACCATTTAAAAAAACTTTCCTCAACTTTTTGTACCTCAAAAGGTAATGAGTTATCTTCTTTTGATGTCAGTTATAATAATATTAGTAGCATAGATGATTTTTACTTCAGAGAAGCCTTTGAGATGAAATCATTAAACTTAAACAATAATAATCTAAGTTCACTGTCACCGGGAGTGTTCTATAATATGTCAAATTTACAATACCTAAATATTTCATACAATAATCTAAATGACTTTAAGTTCGGTACATTCGATACCTTAAAATCTTTAGGTATTCTAGATCTTTCAAATAACAATTTTGATTCCATAAGTACTTCTCTACATTCTTTGAAGAACATACACCAATTCTACATACAAAATAATCATGTTCAAAATATAAATCCCGATCAACTTAAAACATATTTTCCACAATTAAAGAAAATATTTTTTGATAATAATTATCTATCTTGTGACAATATTGTTAATATTGTTAGACAGCTAAATTCTTCTGTTGTAATGTTACACAATAATTTACGAAATAGTACCAACGTCCATGGAATTTCTTGTTTAGATAAACCAGAGGTGCCTCTCGTACCAAAACACTTTAATAAAACGGACAATGAGACTCTGAAAGATTATTTCGACGAAATAAAAAACAGTAGTTTATACCAGATTCTTCAACAAATCTATTCTTCAGAAAAAGCAAAAAATGTCGGGCATTCAAAAAACTTAAGTTCAGATAAATTATTAACTGACAAATATTTAGAAGATAATATAAAAAATAACCGAAACTTCACTAATTATTTTAGGGAATTTATAGAAAATCAGAAAAAAATCGTTAACGTAGATAATCAAGTGAATGCAAAATTGTATAAATATATAGATGAATTAAGTCATTCTCAGGAGACAAAGACAAATATTTTGGATCCGGAAAAACTAGTGTACACTGAAACTAATGGATCTAACAAAATTGTAATAGTTCTTTCTATTAATACCGCATTGTTATGTTTGATAGCTCTACTGATTGGCTATGTTTTATATAAAAATAATAATTATAGAGCAGTAAACATAGCAGAACACCTAGAGCTCTCAGATAATTGATCTGAATGTGCTTTTGACGATGTAGAGATATTGAGGACATATTTTTTGTGTTATATTGATTATATTGTTATGTTTATTTTGTTTATATTGTTCTTTGTAGTAGTATTAACACTTGCATAGTTTTAAATAATTTTATGTGTTGCTATGTCTATTGAAATAGTTGAAAAACTGATAAGTTTGTACACACTTGAATGAATAAAGGAAATGAAAATGTAGTATGTCAAAGTGTGTAAATAATTTATTTCTTTAGCTGAGCGCTTTCGGCATAAACGTCATCATCGGAGCTAATGCTAAAATAAAAAAAGAGATGTAAGAAAAAGAAGTACAAAACTCTTTTTTTTTTTTTCTATTGATGTTGATGCACATCTGTGATAAAAAGGGCACTAAAACCAATTAATACTTTATACATAAAAACATTCATTATATTGGAAGATCGAAGATCAAGTGAATAGAGTAAGCAGAGCCACAGGATGCCCGAATGAAACAAGGGGGAAATAAAAAGCCCAATAAAAAAATTAAAGGCAGACTGTACAAAGCATTCATTAGACCAATAATGACACGCCGCAGAAAAATTAGCAGAGAATAAAACCCTTAAAATCGATGGCAGTACAATAGAGCACAGAGCTGGAAGTGCATATAAGTACAGTATGGTGCAATAAATTCGTTATTTCGTAAACCGGCGACTTTATGGAAAAATTCCGAAACAGGTCGATTTTTATTTTTAACCTATGATATTTTGGCATATATATCACACGAGTAACGTTATCCATCTGGGTGTGATGACGTAATCAATGATTTTTTAAAATGAGAATAGGGGTCGTGTTCTAGCTCATTTGATAGGTTATTGAATTCTCTTTTTATTAATATAAACAATAACATCATTATTTATACGGGGTGTCTAAAAACAATTTTTGAAATTATACTTCTTTATGCTCGATTGGGAGTGAATTTTTATTTTACTGGGCGCATGCGCACACCGACAGTATGGTATTAGTCGTTATACGGGCTCTGATTAGGTGTCGATTAGGTGTTGAAATGATCTGTCAATAATTGTTCAATATGGAGTTTATCGGTAAACCAAAATGTTGTATATTATATTAGTTTTTATTGTTGTGAGGTAGGGATGGCCGTTTTTGACAAAACACCGGTTTTCGGTTATACCGGTTTTTATTGCTTACAGTTTAACCTGGCGGTTATAACCGGCCAAAAAAAACCGGTTTTCCAAAATTCGGTTTTTGGTTTTTTTATTCCAATAGGTAACAATGTTACGTTTACAATGCACTTTAGTTTGCGATACTCCACTCGACTCGATACTCGATATCAATATGATCAAAATTAGTACTATCGAAAGAACATCAATATCAATATAAATAAAACACAATTTTTAATAAAACCAATTTAATCTATTAATTATTATATTTAATTATTATTTTATTATTATTATTATATATTTATTGATTATTATTAAATATAATATAGCGTAAGAATAATATATACATATTGCAATAATATACATTAACCCAACCATTTCAACTTATAAAAAATTTCCCAAACTCTCTCAAATGGGATTTAAAAAAAATAATATCAACATAAATATTTTACTTAAAAATAAATTGGACAATGCAATTTACCTTTTATTTTTGCTATCATCAAAAAAATATCATGTATTTTAATACATGATAATTTTCAGGTACATTTTAACTCATTTAATACTTCCTGTATGGGTGCATCATTTTGAAAACGTAGGGAAATCCTTGGAGATTCGTATTCGTAATTGGTAATTCAATATTCATAGTCAGAACATTATTTTGGTTATCAGAAAAAGTCATTCACCCACTTTCAATGTCAAGAGACAAGTGTAAAAAATAGATGATGTTTGCGTCTACTTCAACCAGATCACTTCTTATGTAAATATTATGATTACAAATACCTTTTCAACGTAATATTATAATAAAACTTAATTGTTTCTGGGTGATGTGAGTTTGCACTTTCAGTTTGCTTCTGTACTTATAAAATAAAATTTGAATTATGGTTTGGTTTGGAATAATTACTTGAGTATAATAATTATGATTGGGATCCAAAATAATACCTAACCTAATCCTAATCACCGTAAAAAACTAAAAACCGGTTTTTACTTTAAAAAGAAAAAACCGGTTATAACCGGGACAAAAAACAACCTGTAAAACCGGTTATTGCGAAGTAAAAAACCGGTTTTAGGTTTAAACCGGTAGGTTTTCCCATCCCTATTTTGAGGACAGAAATAAAATCAAATTTAGAATTGTAGTGACTTTTTAAATAGTTTTGAAAAGCCACAGGTACGTAATTCTAAATGTTTCAGTTGTATTGCAATAAAAAATTATCTTCATACCTATTTGAAAATGTAAAAAAATAATGTAGGTACTTTTACCTATTAGTAGGCAATGCTTTAATTTACATAATCTGATTACGAACAAACTTTCTACAAATCTTCATCTAATATATCATTTTCTTACTCTATATTTTGTTGTATTTTATTTCGACAAAAATCAAACTAATAATTTAATTAAATTCATATAATTAAACAAAATGTCAAAAAGTTTATGGTGTAAACGTTCAGTTTGTGTATATTCCCACATGAAGTATACGCGAAGGTGGCGCAGTGAGAATTCGCTTTCGATCGGCGTTATAGACGGGAAGCGGGTTCGAGCCCCAATGCAAGTTATTATTTTTTTAGTTTTCTTATACATTTTATGATTGTAAGTATGTTATTATATAATTTTTTCAGAAAATACGTATTTATTTAAAATTTTTGGCAACAATTATTGTTCAGAAATCATTTGTGGCATTCTTCAATGTGTTTGTGCGTGTGTTTTATTCTTTTATTTTTTTTAATTTTTGGTATTGTTTTATTAAAAATTTTGGAGAGTAGAAGAGACACTGTTTAAAGTATATTGATTTCGTTGAAATCATATAATATTTAGAAGTATAACTTCTTACGTGCGTACAAAGTAAACACATTCTTTTTTTTTTAATTAAATTAATTGACACAAAAAGGAGAATGTCCGTATTTTTTTAATTCGAAATACATTTACTACTGTCAGAAAACAGGAAAAAAATGTTTATTTGGAAAACAAACATTGGTTTTCGCTTAAATTAAATGTTCAAACTTCCAAAAAGCAGGTGCCTAGCGGGAGCTGGCTTGAAAATTGAATTTGGGCGACAATTAACGTTTATTTTTCAAATAAACATTGTTTTCTCTTTTACGATAAGAATAAAAAGTATTTTAAATTAAATAAATTACATACATTCTTCTTTTTTTGTCAATTGTTTAAAAAATTGTTTTTGGACACCCTACTTAAACAATTATGTTAATCTAACAATAAAACACTGAAAACGTTTGTTTTCTATACTTCCACAAAATTTATTATATCTAAGTGACTACAGCTGTTTCGGCGGAGTGCCTTTCTCAAGTAATATAGTTTACAATGTGTTTGCCTTTTTAATCTTCAACTGAAGAGGTTGAGGAGTGGGGAGCTGTTTGTCTCGAGTTGGTCATTCAGAATTATATCTGTATTTTTCAGTTTATTAATTTCCATAGATTCTAAAAAAGATAGCTTAAGGCCTTTATTTTGAATATGTAGAATTTGAAACTCTTCATTGAAAGAATGATTATGATCTAGAAGGTGAAGTGCGTATGTAGAAGTGTCTGTTTTTCTATTGTTGAATGCCCTTTTGTGTTCTGCTATCCGTTTGTCAAAAGTTCTGCCAGTTTGACCGATGTACGTTTTCGGACAGTCACCACAAGTTAGTTTGTACACACCACTCTGTAGTTGCTTTCTCTTTCGGCTTTTATTGTTCTTAATATATTTGCTTAAGTTGTTGTTAGTTCTGAAAGCTGGTGTTATTCCTTTCTTTTTTATGTATCTGGCTATTGTTGTTGTTATCTTGCCAGTATATGTGAGAGAGCAGAAGGTACTGGGTTCTTTCTGTGGTGGTGGATACACTAATTTCAGGGCTTTCTTATGGAGTTTTTGGTTTAAAATTTTGTTAACTGTTTGTTCGTTATAGCCGTTGTTTACTGCTATTTGTTTAATAATGTTTAGTTCTATTTCGAAGTTATTTTTTGTCATGGGAATTTCTGTCAGTCTATGTATCATGCTATGGTAGGCTGCTAATTTGTGTAACCTACTGCTAATTTGTGCTAATAACCTACCCATACTGACACAACTATACACAATTCATCATCCCATCCTACACAACACAAATTAGTAGCCTACCATAGCATGATACATAGACTGACAGAAATTCCCATGACAAAAAATAACTTCGAAATAGAACTAAACATCATTAAACAAATAGCAGTAAACAACGGCTATAACGAACAAACAGTTAACAAAATTTTAAACCAAAAACTCCATAAGAAAGCCCTGAAATTAGTGTATCCACCACCACAGAAAGAACCCAGTACCTTCTGCTCTCTCACATATACTGGCAAGATAACAACAACAATAGCCAGATACATAAAAAAGAAAGGAATAACACCAGCTTTCAGAACTAACAACAACTTAAGCAAATATATTAAGAACAATAAAAGCCGAAAGAGAAAGCAACTACAGAGTGGTGTGTACAAACTAACTTGTGGTGACTGTCCGAAAACGTACATCGGTCAAACTGGCAGAACTTTTGACAAACGGATAGCAGAACACAAAAGGGCATTCAACAATAGAAAAACAGACACTTCTACATACGCACTTCACCTTCTAGATCATAATCATTCTTTCAATGAAGAGTTTAAAATTCTACATATTCAAAATAAAGGCCTTAAGCTATGTTTTTTAGAATCTATGGAAATTAATAAACTGAAAAATACAGATATAATTCTGAATGACCAACTCGAGACAAACAGCTCCCCACTCCTCAACCTCTTCAGTTGAAGATTAAAAAGGCAAACACATTGTAAACTATATTACTTGAGAAAGGCACTCCGCCGAAACAGCTGCAGTCACTTAGATATAATAAATTTTGTGGAAGTATAGAAAACAAACGTTTTCAGTGTTTTATTGTTAGATAAAATGAACTTCCATCAAGTAACGGTCGAATCCATCAATTATGTTAATGTTTACATTACTAAATAGAGAATTGAATAACCTTTCAAATGAGCTAGCACACGGCCCCTATTCTCATTTAAAAAGTCATTAATTAGGTCATTACTCCCACATAGATGACGTCACTTGTGTGATATATATGACAAAATATCAAAATTTAAAAATAAATTCGATCTGTTTCGGGATTTTTCCTTGATGTCGCTGGATTACGAAATATAGAATTTATTCCTTTTATTTGCAGCATACTGTGTATGAGACGAACATGCAAAGTTCAGAATATCAATTACTGGATAGGAAGGACAAGGGTAGAAAGGAACGATCATATAAGTCGAATTCCTGATCAACGCAAAATAGTAGTACAACAATAGGGAACTTGCATAAATTTTTAAATATTAAAATAATATTAAAAAACATAAGGTAACATGATCTTAAAACGCTTGCATGTAAAAAAACAAATATTTTTAACCCATATGCTTATTACGACGCTTTGAAAATGCTATAAAATTCAAATTTTTAGAAGGCGTTTGAACGTCCTTCTGTTGGTCTGACGTCACGGACCACAACCGGGCTACGAGTCGAGCCCGGTTCAACGCGATTAGAGTATTACGGGACTTGTATATAACATTTTAATCGTATTTAATTGGAAATTGCCAGATATTATTTGTATTCTTGCATAGTTTTACAATCAGTTTATTTAATGTTGTTCTGAAGCTATTTCCTTGTGGCATTTTTATAATTACGTATTTTTTATGGGAAATAAGCCACAATTTTACTAAAAAATGAATAAATCGAAACGTTAATAAATTCATTTTTTAGTAAAATTGTGGCTTATTTCCCATAAAAAATACATAATCAGTTTATTTATTCTCAAAGTGAAATTTATAAATCTTTAGAAATTGGTACCTTCTAAATTGCTTAAAACGCATAAGTAGATACTTTTACTCACGAGGGTTTTTCAAAAGAAAGCGATTAGGCTATTCTGGGGATTGTATAGTACATTTTAATCTTCTTTAATTGAAATGCTAAGAGTAAGTTTAATTTAACTGGACCAAGTTGGGGATTAAAAATACAAGATCTTAAATATTTATCAATTAATTTAACAGATTTTGCAAATATTCTCGAAGCATTGCTTTCGCTTATGCCGAAATCATCTCCAAGAGACAAACATGAGAGTCCTGTTCTTTTTAGAGTTAAAATTGATTTAGAGTTAAAATAAGATGCAACGTTTGTGTTTTACAATATATTTCGATTATTCGAAACGTATACAATCTAGGTCTGTATTGTAACTTCATCACTGAACACTTCAGAGACAACATTTGAAATTGTTTTGCTTCCTCTTCTTTCGCATCTTCATCACAAGAAGAATTACTTTCATTTTACCAATAGTCATCACTACCCTTATATTAACTATTATCTTCAAATACAGAACGTCCTGATTCACTTTTTGTATCTTCAAATAATGTTTGCAAGTCTTCTATAGGTGAAGTTTATGTATCCTTATTATGTATTTTCACTGGCGACAACCCGACTGTAAGGCCGGTCGTCCATTGGAAGCGTAGTCGCGCGACTCGAAGGTAGCGCGTATATGCCCGTATAGAAGCGACTAATCCTAACAAATAAAATGTTACTAAACAACGTCCACTGCAAAGGACTTTGAGCGACCGGGCTCGGCCGACCACAAACGACTGGCGACCGATCCCCCTAGAATGAGATTAGTCGCTGGTAATCGCATGTTGATGCTACAATGGTTTGCAATAAATATATGTGCAGTGTGCAGGTATTTTTGATATTGTATTAATTTTTGATATTGATGAAAATACTCCGACGAATATCAGGGAAAAGTCTGTTGGATAGGGAGAGGAGCGAAAACATAAGAAGATCATGCAATATAGAAGACATAAATGGATGGGTGACAAAACGGAAACAGGAGTGGAACGAACACATTAGTAGAATGGCAGAGGATACGATAGTACGAATAGCACGAGATAAGTCACCAAATGGACGAAGAAGTATTGGCAGACCAAGAAAAAGGTGGTGAGATAACATAAACAATTTAGGAGGATAATATTGAAGAAGAAACAGGCTTTAAAGCCTACATACAAGAAGGAAGAAGAAGAAGAAGTATTAATTTTCGATAATGTTGTTATACTCGATATTGAAATTGACGAAAAACTGATTAGTGTCGTTTATGAAAAGTCTCCGTTGTGGGACAAAACGTGAAAGACACAAGGTATCATTCATGTGATGTTCAAAGGAAATTGTGGTCGAAAGTTGCAGAAGAAGTAGGTGCTAGTGATAAGTTTATAATATGTATTTACAATGTAAACGAAAAATAAAAAAAATAGAGCGTGGCACTTGCGAGTGCCGACAGAAGTGAATACTTCTTATAGTTTTAGAATTAACCAACTTTCGAAAGAATTTTTATTTTAAATTTTTACAATAATAAACGTCTCACATCTAAACCAAGTAAATATAAAGTTATATAAATCTTTAAATTATTTTTATTAACAAATTACTTAAGGTTTTTTTTTCAATTTGGTGAAAAATGTAATTAAATACTGATAAAGTATAGTAAATATTTCGTGTAAATTTGAATCGCCAACAATATATGGAAGAGTCGATTCCCGTTAAAGGGGAGGCCATTGTACAAAGGTACAAACCTTTTTAAAGTTGTTAATAAATAACATACATATTTGTGTAATAAATTATTCCTTTCAAACTATGCTTTCTATGTATATTTTACGATATTCACAAAAATACACTTTCTTTTGATGATGACAGTCGCTAACTAAGTAGTATACAGTCGTCTGCAGTGGATGATTCCAATCGCTCATTCGCATGACCGCACATACACGGACGTATACGCGCTACCTACGAGTCGCGCGACTACGCTTCCAATGGACGACCGGCCTAACACTCCTTTGAAATTTACACTGAATACCTTTACTTCTGATTTTGATGTGAGTCTGTGTTGATGCATTATTCAGTTTTTGAGGTAAAGCTGGTTGGTTTAATTAAGGTCCTGGTTGAACTAAGTTTGTGAAACTAGGATCACACTGTCCCTTATCATCATTGTCCTCTAGAACAGAGTTAGATGTGAAAGCGGCATCTTCAAGAAGCTGACGTTTAACCCTTTTAAGGGCTGCTTCTCTCATGGGCTCAAAAAAAGTTCGTTTCCTGTCTGGTTAACAATCAAATATATGCGCGACAACACCTGACTTAATAATTTTGGGACCACCCATAATCTTAAATTTATATAGTTCTCCATGTCTTGTTCCAACTGCAACAAATAAACAAGTTTAAGTAGGCACATTTCATGAAACGATAACTACCTAATATTTTTCTTGAAATAGAAAATGTCTTATTAGTATTAGGTACCTAATTAGATAAATTATACTCACATACGCCGGTATAAGCAATCCCCCACTTACCTACCAACGGCTTCGGGCGGATGAGTTGGGTAAGTGGTAGGGCACTCTTTTGTCCTAGGGTTGGGAAACTGGCCCTAAAGGCGGATGAACTGAGATCTAGGTCAACGGCGTAAGGATGTAGAAGGCAAGGAGAAACCACTACATTAAAGATCCATATGGATATCTCTTGTACATCTATCATGGCTACAGCTTTGAGAGTGAAGACTACTGATCATGTATATCGGAGTGCAAGATCCGGCAGGGGAGGAATAACAACACAGAACCATGGGGCCTCCCAGGTCGTTAGCAAGCGAAACCCCCAAGTAAAAGGAAAGGATACGCCTAGAAAAATTAAGCAGTTTATTAAAATATGCACCTGGAACGTCAAGACGATGTACGAAGCAGGCAAAATTTATAATGCCATCCATGAAATGGAAAGACTGAATATTGATATAATGGGCATCAGTGAAATGCGATGGCCTGATGCCGGAAAATGTCAAATAAACGAGCACCAAGTATATTACTCTGGAAATACAGAAGGTCAACATAAGCATGGCGTCGGAGTAATTTTAAATAAACAAATAAAAAAATACGTTACGAATTTTGTTCCAATATCCGAGAGAATCATGCTCATTCAATTGGATTTATTCCGAGCAAAAACCAACATAATCCAAATATACGCATCCACAGCAGACAAATCAGACGAAGTAATAGAGGCTTTTTATTACGATTTAAGGAAAGTCCTAAGTAAGTTAAAAACCAATGAAGTAACGCTAGTTATGGGTGACTTTAATGCCAAAATCGGTAAGGGTAGTTATGGTGAAGTAGTAGGTTCATGGGGTTTGGGTGAGCGAAATGAGAGAGGAGAACGCCTACTCACATTTGCTACGGAAGAAGAGTTGGTAATCACCAATACACTCTTCAAATTACCATACAGAAGGTTATACACATGGCGCTCACCCGGTGACACGCCAGAAAATATCATTAGAAACCAGATTTACTATATTTTAATAAATAAAAGATTCAAAAACTCTATAACATCAGTGAAAGCCTACCCTGGTGCAGATATTAAGTCAGACCATAACCCACTTGTCGGTAAGTTTCGTCTGAAATTTAAAAAAATCCACAAACCTAATCCTATAAGATACGATCTCAAACAACTAAGAGATGATGACATAAAGCAAGAAGTACGGGAATATCTGAAGAACAACATATCCAAGTCAGAAGTAGTTAATGATGTTGACACAGAAATAAACCACTTAGAAAACATTGGGAAGGAAATATTAGACCAATACCTGCGACCGAAAAAGACAGAAAAGAAAAAGCCATGGATGACCGACGGTATATCACAGATGATGGACAGAAGAAGAGAATCCAAGCGGAAAGACTACGTTGCATATCAGTTTCTAGACAAAGAGATAAAAAAAGCTGTCAGAGAAGCTAAAAACAGAAATCTGGAAGAACAGTGTGAAGAAATCGAGATGTTGGAACGTAAACACGATTCCTTCAACCTCCACAAAAAGATCAAAGAAGCAGCAGGCATCTATAAATCAAAAAGGCCGGGACACTTAACAGACGCTCAAGGAAATCCAATAGTTGATATTGAAGAAACAAAAACAACATGGATGAACTATGTGACAACAACATTTGAAGACGATAGGAATGTCACCATCACACAAAATAAAAATGACGATACCGGACCACCTATTCTCGAAGCGGAAGTAGAAGCTGTTATAAACAACATTAAGGAGGGAAAAGCCGCAGGACCAGACGAGTTCTACTCAGAATTTTTAAAAATTATGGATAAAGACGAAGTAAAAAGACTTACCTTGATCTTCAACAAAATATACCAAAGTGGAAAAATACCCCAACAGTGGCTAAGATCAACTTTTATAACAATCCCTAAAAAACCCAATGCCAAAAAATGTGAATATTATCGAATAATAAGCCTTATGAGCCATCTCCTGAAAACTTTTTTAAAAATTATACATAAAAGAATATATAAAAAGTGTGAAGAACACATGACAAACACACAATTCGGCTTTAGGGATGCATTGGGTACTCGAGAGGCACTTTTTGCAATACAAGTTCTCTTTCAAAGATGTAGAGACGTGAATTGTGATATATATGTGTGTTTTGTTGATTACCAGAAAGCGTTCGATAGAATAAAACATGACGAACTGATGAAAATATTAAATTCAATTGGTCTAGACAGCAGAGATCGCCGTATAATAAACAATATCTATTACGAACAAACTGCAGCTGTTAGAGTAGGGGATCAGTTAACAGACGACATAAAGATAAAAAGAGGTGTGCGACAGGGATGTATATTGTCCCCATTATTGTTCAATACATATTCAGAACACATTATGAACCTAGCGCTAACGGACATAGACGAGGGAATACTTATAAACGGAGAACGATTGAACAACATAAGATACGCTGATGATACTGTCATTTTTGCAGACAGTCTTGAAGGTCTGCAGACACTTGTCTCCAGGGTGGCAGAAGTAAGTAGTAGGTGTGGGCTTGATTTTAACATCAAAAAAACCAAATACATGGTTATAAGCAAAAATAGGATACCACCTGGTCAATTACTAGTTAACCAACAACCTATAACACAAATCACCAACTTTTGTTATTTGGGTGCAAACTTAAATGAACAGTGGGACCAATCGACGGAAATTAAGATAAGGATCGAGAAAGCAAGATCAGCCTTCGTCAAAATGAAAAAAATCTTTAACAGTCACGATATAAAATTGGAAATAAAAATTCGTTTACTAAAGTGCTACGTATTCTCCGTTCTTTTATATGGCGTGGAGTCAAGGACCTTAACTGAAGCATCACTGAAGAGACTCGAAGCATTTGAGATGTGGTGCTATAGACGCATTTTGAGGATTTCCTGGATAGACAGAGTTACCAACGAAGAAGTTCTACATAGAATGGGTAAAGAGCGCGAGCTAGTCGTAACCATAAAACGTCGCAAACTGGAATACCTGGGCCATGTAATGCGCAATGAACAACGATATGACCTACTTCGGACCATACTTCAAGGTAAAGTGCATGGGAAAAGAGGTCCAGGACGAAGAAGAATATCCTGGCTGCATAACCTGCGAAAATGGTTTAACTTAACCACTACCCGACTTTTCAGGGCAGCAGTCAACAAAGTCAGAATAGCCATGTTAGTGTCCAACATCCGTAACGGATAGGCACCATAAGAAGAAGAAGAATACTCACATCGAAATGATCCTCACAGACATAAAGACCTTTGCTAATTTGTGAAATATCATTTTTATCTCGCCTGCATGCTTTTAGCCATTTCAATCGACGTTTTTGGTTCTACTGGTAGTACTGGTAGAGTAAAAAAATATTTGTTTGATGTTCTGACAGTTGTGCTTTGGCATTGCGGCACTATATAGTTCTTATATTGCGCAGATTTGTTTTCCATTTTGATAAATTATATTATTCACTATATACAATAATATAAACACCGAGCAAACAAGACAGTTATTCGACACGCACAACTAGCAATAGGGAGTTTTTGTGCACACAAATACGTAAACGTAACGCATCTTTTTGACATATACGCTTGCGCATTAATGGTTGAACTCCCGTATCGCGATACGTATTACCTAAGGTTACGGGCTGGTACGTTAGGTTCATACGCATCCCTATCGAGCCGAAAGTCACCGAATGCACACGAGTATCTTGCCCGATTACCTACCAAATGAACATTTCATCAGCGTACTATCCGTTTATAAACATTTTAAGGTTATATTGGTTATTGGTTTTCTATTTGAGTAAAATTATTCTGTTTGTAATTGGAAATTGGAACTTCATAATAGATTTAAAATTTTATTGTTTTTAAGTTGTCTATTAATAAAGCAAAACAAACAAATCTTGTATTAATTTAAGAAATACAGTGATCACCACAATTAATAACTAGATAAACAAATGACCTAGTTTCAGTAAAATTTTCAAATAAATATTACCACACTATTTACATTATACCTACTGGAATTCTGATGTAGGTATACAATAATTTACAACTAAAAAGTAGGTATAAACAAAAATAAAAAAATTTTAACCTAAGGAAAAATAATATTTTTATATTTAAATAGAAGCAATTAAAACCATACAATTTCATTATTCATTTATCTTTTTTTACATTTGTATATTAATTGTATATTGTGTGAACATTGTTTTATTTTTTTTGAATGTCTACGGAATTTAAAAGTGACTTTACGATTTGCTTTACGTTACGTTAAGGCAGTTACAAAAACTACCTATTTTAACATTCATCCTCTACGACACGTTAGTTGCTTTACGTATACGGAGATGCGTACGTTACGTAGCAACAAAAACTCCCTATTGGCAAAATGCATTCAATGCAATAGCTCACCGAACGGGCGAACGAGAACACTGTGGTTGGTGACGTCAGACTCTAGCTCGCGCTTTTGAAGTTGTTTGAAACGGAAATTTTGGGCCAGAAACTATTATCATTTGTTGTACGTACACTATTCATTGTTAAGGTGTAATATTTTGAGTACCTATATCATTTTTAAACATTAATTAACAATTTTATGCAAAAATATTTTTATGTGCAAGTTCCCTATTGGGGACAACTGTACAAAGTCGGCAATAACGAAGGAAAATAGGAAACATGGCGAAGACACATAAAGTTTTAGAGCCGATGATTATGATAACTGTTTTTGTTTTGTTTTCCATTTATACATGTTTTTAATATAATGCACAACATTTGTGATAGTTCTGGTAACTTTTATTTCACGTTCCGTAAATATTGTAATCAACTTCTTTTCAGAAAAACTTCTTCAAATCTTTAGAGTCCATTCGGAAATGATACTTTTTATAAAGTGCTTTTCTTTGTTATTTTTTGAAGAAGGACATAATATCGTATAGCCATGTGTACAATAACAAAAGTGCCGTATAATTACAGTATCATCCCAATATAGACATAAATTGACATATACCCTATTCCACGAACATACGCCTGTTTTGGATTACTTCGACAACGAATATTTTACTGTGCAAAATAAGAAGTACGAAAGTAAATTGCAAATTACATTGTTGTTTATTGGAATAATTATTAGCGCCATTTACTTTCGTACTTCTTATGTTACACAGTAAAATATTCGTTGTCGAAGTAATCCAAAAGAGGCGTATGTTCGTGGAATGGCCCATAGTACCTTTTACCTCCGAAATTTAGTATAACATGTATAAATTACAATCGTTGTATCATTAAAATAATATCCAATATTTTATCAAATGTTATTTAAGATATTGTTGTTTTTATGTACTAAAATGTTACAAAATAATAATTTATTTGTATTATTAGATAATAAAAGTATCTATATATAAAAACAAATTTACAATTTTTTTTACAAAAAAGCAATATTGTGCCGATGTGTGCTTTTGCCCTGGGGGTGATTTTCACCTCTTCTCGGCAATGAAAAAATATACGTCCAAAATAAGCCGAAAATGGACAAACTGACTAATTTTAAGCAATTTTTATTTTAGAGAGATTTTTTACCAAGTCAATACTTTTAGAGTTATTTGCGAGTAAATATGTTCATTTTGCAACAAAATAACCCCGTCTTTAGACGCTTTTTCGCAAATACTAAAAAACTAAGTATTCTATCGACAATAATATCTTTAGCAAAAATATAACCTGTAAAAAATTGAAAAAAATGGTGTATATGTTATAGTCAAAGCCCGAATTTCAGGCACTCCTAGGTTTGACAGGTTTGACTAGGCAATCCTCAGGTCTGACTGACGGTCTTAGTCAAAGCCCGAAATAAATTACAGTTTCGGCCTTTGACTAGTCAAACCTAGGAGTGACTACGTTAGTCAGGCAAAGGTCGAAATTTAATTTTATGAGATCGGGGTTTGACTAGTCAAACCCCGATCTGCTATTAAAATGTCGTAATTTGTTAGATTAGAGAAGAACGTCATTTTTTAATTGTAATGTTTATTATTTTTATATTGTCGTAATTAAAGTAAAAAAATTAGTGTTTATTCCCGCATGTTGAGGCATTATCATTATGGCATTAATGCCCGGTTGCACCAACAGATCTTAAGCTTAAATCGAGAATATTAATAAGAATTAATATAATATAATTATAATATAAAACAATAAGAATACCATAATATAATAATAGATATAATTGATAATAAGGTAAGAATCTAAAATTATGATGCAACGTAAGTGATACTCAAGGAGGCCCTATCTATAAGTAGAGCTTAGCTAAGCTGGAGCTTAAGATCTGTTTGTGCAACCAGGCATTAGAGTTACACAATACGTTTGACCTTTTACACTTACATGGTTTTGAGGAGCATATCTTATTGCAGTGGTATTTTATAAATCCTTGTTCTCCAAATTTAGAATACTTTGTACTAATTTCTCTTAGAGACAGCTTAACGTCTGGAACATCTTCGAAATTAGGAAAATTCTCTTTGCATTCTCTTATTTGATTTCTTGAAAAAGGTGTGTTTATTGTTCCGTATTTCGTATCAACTCTATATAAACCGTCAATTATTGTTTTTTCTTGTATGATACCCAAAATATTTCGAGCATCTCCTTGGCACGTGTTCGAGCATGTGTTGTGCACAGACAGAAAAGATTAAAATAAATAAAGGAAATGCGATTAAAAGTCTTCATGCCCAGCCTAATGCTATGAAACAATTAAGTGAAAAAAAAAATATGTCCTCCAATTTCGATCGGAAAAACTGTAACAATACCTATCCCCAGCTTTGATAGAGCCAAAGGAGATGCTTGAAATATTTTGGGTATCATACAAGATAAAACAATTGACGGTTTATATAGAGTTGGTACGAAATACGGAACAATAAACACACTTTTTTCAAGAAATCAAATAAGAGAATGCAAAGAGAAATTTCCTAATTTCGAAGATGTTCCAGACTTTAAGCTGTCTCTGTCTCTAAGAGAAATTAGTATAAAATATTCTAAATTTGGAGGACAAGGATTTATAAAATGCTACTGCAATAAGAAATGCTCTTCCAAATTACGTAAGTGTAAAAGGTCTAACGTATTGTGCAACTCTAAATGCCATAATGCATCATGTGAGAATAAACACTATTTGTTTATTTTAATTACGACAATATAAAAATAATAAACATTAAAATTAAAAAATTACGTTTTATTAAACCTAATCTAACAAATTACGACATTTTAATAGCCGATCGGGTTTGACTAGTCAAACCCCGATTTCATAAAATTAAATTTCGACCTTTGCCTGACCAACTTAGTCTCTCCTAGGTTTGACTAGTCAAAGGCCGAAACTGTAATTTATTTCGGGCTTTGACTAAGACCGTCAGTCAGACCTGAGGATTGCCTAGTCAAACCTAGGAGTGCCTGAAATTCGGGCTTTGACTATAACATATATATTAAGTCTCTAGACCAAGCAGAAGCAGAGTTCGAGCTAATAAAAAATAGGTTTATATTCGTCAAATTTCCAATCGAATATTTTAACGTGAAATAACCAAAAAATGAAGCACTTTTTGGGGAAACTCATTACAATTTTTTAGTATACCTATTTATTATTTTTGTGTTATAAAAAAATTCTAGCATCAAAAGTTAACAAGTTACGCTCAGAATAAAGTTAGTTCTTGTTTTTTTGGTAAAAAAATCGGGACAATCATCCACTAATTAGCATCTCAAATGAACTTAATCGTTACCACTTCACAAGTTGCTTTACTCGTGTATGTACTGTTTATAATATTATCTATAAGTTTCATCTGTTCAACGTCCTTATTTTTGAAAGGACTGTAGTTGAAAGGGCTTGAACGAGTCACTAATCACGAGTGTGTGCAAATTTAGAATCACCAAATCTGAACCAATTTTTGTCTTACAGAAAAACAAAAGAAAATAAAATATTCAGAAAAGCAAAGCCAACTTTTTTACTGTAAGAGATTTTTTGTATATCTAATAGTTCTAAAGTTATTAAAAAAAAACATTTATTCAAAAATTAAATTTTTCTAAATTTTACTTTAAAACAAATTTTTTTCAAAATTAAGCACTTTGAATCGATGAAACTTACAGATCATATAACACAACATAAGTACCTAAAGCAACTTGTGAAGCAGCAATGATGAATTTCATTTAAGTTGCTAATTAGGGGGTGATTTTCCTGATTTTTTTTTGCCAAAACCAAAGGAACCAACTTTGTTTTGAGCGTAACTTGCTTACAGTTGATGCTAGAACCATTTTTTATAAAAACAGAAACACATAAAGCTGTTTTAAGACACTATAAAAAAGTTGTAATGAGTTTTCCCCAAAAATTGCTTCTTTTTTTGGATATTTTACGTTGAAACATACACTATCTTTTTCACTTTTTTACGGGCTATATTTTTGCTATGAATATTTTTTCCTAAAATACTTACTTTTTTAATTATTTAAGAAAAATCGTGTAAAAACGTGGTTCCGTTTGTTGAAAAATGAACATATTCACTCACAATTAACTCGAAAAGTATTTACTTAGTGAAAAAACTCTATAGAATAAAAGTTGCTTAGAATTAACCAGTTTATCGAATTCCAGACTTATTTTGAACGTATGTTTTTACTTACCCCCAGGTCAAATGCACATTTCCCAGTGCCCATCGGCACAATATCGCTTTTTTCTCCGACATGTTAGCTATGCATGTGCCAAATTTCATGTAAATCCAAGCGGTTCTTTAAAATATACAGCAAAAACCGTGAGAAAATTAAGTACTAATATTGTTAATAGTCATCTAAAAGTAATGTTTAAACATATGCCTGATCAACGTGCATGCGCCAACCGAAAAAAAACGAGAAAATGAAAGGTCAAAGTCTATGAAGGCCCTTGAAAGAGTATCAGATAACAGTGCCAAAAACTGTATTAAAACATCATTATGGCATGAACCATATGAACAGGCAGGTTTTAGAAAAGGCTACTCAACTTCCGATCACCTGTTAACCCCAAAAATATTAATAGAAAAATGTAACGAATACAAGTTTCCAGTTTTTATAGCATTTGTAGACTACGAAAAAGCTTTCGACATCATAGAACACACGGCCGTAATAAGCGCAATGGAAAATTGTAGAATAGACAGCAGATATATTAACTTAATAAAAGAAACTATGAACCAAGCTACAGCTACATACTACCTAAATGAAAATGAGTACACGAACCCTGTACCATTAAAGAGGGGAGTCAAACAGGAATACATTCTATCACCCAAACTTAGTTTTAGAGGACGTTTTTAGGAACCTAAATTGTAAATATAGGGGAATGAACATCAATGGCCGCTACCTCAGTAATCTACGATGCTTTCAGAACTACACACCGAATCTTCTAAAATAGGACTGAAAATGAATTTAACCAAAACAAAAGTCATGCACTCTGAAGAAACCGTGACAATAATAAACAACAAAGTTATAGAAAAAGTTGAAGAATATATATTTACGACAAAAAATACTACTAAATAGGGAAAATCAAACGAAAGAAATAAAAAGAAGAAGAAAGTTAGCATGGGTAGCATTCGGCAAACTAAACTATATACTCAGAAATCAGCAAATTCAACTACATCTTAGATCTAAAGTTTTTGATGCATGCATTATTCCGATATTAACATATGGGGCACAAACATGAACAATCACAAAAAAGAATATGAACATACTCAGAGTCACTCAACATGCGATGGAAAGAGCAATGCTTGGCATATCACTTAAGGACAGGAAAACACACACATGGATAAGACAGAAAACCAAAGTCACCGATGTGGTACAAAAATCATTAAAATGGAAATGGGAATACGCTGGACATGTAGCTAGGAGCGATCTAAACAAATGGCACAAAACAATTCTAACCTGGAGACCATACCAACACAAAAGACCCAGAGGCAGACCTCCTATGAGATGGACAGATGATCTGAAACTGACTGCCGGGAAAAATTGGCTACAAGTAGCGTACAACAAAAAACAATGGAAAGGAAGTCTTGAAAAGGCTTATGTTCAGATGTGGAGGTAAATGGCTAGACGAAGAAGAAAAAGAATGGCATGAACGCCCAGGTAATAAAAGAGATGTGCTACATGCTACCAAGATTATTTAGATAAACACAGCCTTTGCGATGTTACTGAAGATTGATGACTTGCGGTCACTAAACTTGCCTTATGTAAACAACAGGATAGTACGATTGCTAGCACATACGCTATCAGTTGGGCAGAAGATTCGATAATAATCATCATCATTGGCTCTTTAACCCATGGTGGGTCTTGGCTTGTTCCAGAATAAGCTTCCATTTCTTCCTATCCTTCGCCTTGGCTTTCCAATTTCGCACTCCTAACACTCGCAAGTCATCTTCCACCTGGTCCTTAAATCGTGCTCCGTGCCTGCCTCTCCTCCTCACTCCATCCGGTCTCTGGCTATAAATGTGTTTCGTTAGTAGAAGATTCGATAATAGTTCCCAAAATTTTGGCTTCTCTTTCTGCCCCCTTTAAAAAAAATTAAATATTATAGTTTATAAATTTTTTTGTAAAATATTACATTGTTTCTGTTTCTTTGTACATTTAAAGATAAACTAAAGATAATTATATTGCTTTGTCAATGTTTGTTTGTGAATCAATCATTACAGTAAATAATTGGTTATCAATATCTGTTAGAGTTAGTATAATAGTGACCATGACAAGTTTAAGGTAAGCATAAAATTGATTTTGATTAAAATTAAAATAAAAGACGACTGTGTGTTAAAACCAATGAACTGTAAACACGGATGGACGGGCATGAAGCGAATTGAATGCGGCCAGGATGAGAGAGCAATAGCCAGGGAAAGAGGGAAGATAATCGCCATCTTTCGTAAACAAACAAATTAAAACTGGTAGTCAGGGTTGCCAGATTGGGGTATTTTCCTACAATTTTGGAGTAATTTAAAAGGGTCTATGGGATTTTTTCTAAGCAGAAATGGTTGGGGGATTTTTGGGGGAGTTTTGGAAGATTATAAGGGGTCATGGGAAATTAAATTTTCGAATGTACATAGAACTGTATATTATACTCTCATAATAATATAATCGAAGAAGATAGGACCTATGAATTATTTCCTGGGCCCTCTGTTGATAAGTAGTATAATTTTGGTTTACTGTTCTCTACATTTTACTACTAATTTATTAAAATGCGGAAAACATTTTAATTTGGGGGATTTGAGCTTAATTTGAGAGAATTTCTGATCCTAAGTGGGGGATTTATAAAATCACATCTGGCAACTCTGCTGGTAGTTGTAGCAAATTTTCCCTGGCATGCTCTGTCTCTCTCTAGGACCTCTCACTTGTATGTTGGCCGCAATATCGCTTCACTATTTGAATGGGACGGGGCCATTCCATCCGTGTTGACAAGTTCATTGGTTAAAACAGTAGGTATATTTGTATATTATTTTAGTGCATAATATGCTGTATTCAGTTTTACTTATACAATATGATGCAAAAGTATGAAATAAAATTATTATTTTCGAAACAGACGACATTTAAATCTTATTACACATAAATTTTAATGTTTTAATCTCAATCAGTTGTTATCTACAAGGTGGGCCAAAGGAAAGAGTCCACATCGATATTTGGCAGGTTTTAGATTTTAAGGAAATGCCGAAACAGGTCGATTTTTATTTTTAAATTATGATATTTTGGCACATATTTCATACCAGTGACGTCATCCATCTGGGGGATGACGTAATCGGTAATTTTTTAAATAGGAATAGGAGTCGTGTGCTAGATTACTTAAAAGGCTATTCAATTCTCTATTCAGTCATATAAACATTTATATAATTATTTATACAGGGTGTCCAAAATTTAGTTTTAAATTAAATTACTTGACAGAAAAAGAAGAATATATGTAATTTATTTAATACAAAATACATTTTACTGATGTCACAAATCAGAAAAAAATGTTTTTCGCTTAAAACACAAATAAAAAATGTTTTTCGCTTAAATTAAAAAATGTTCAAGCTTCCAAGAGGCAGGAGGCTGGCGGAAGCTGTTTATTTGTGAAATAAACAATTTTTCTGATTTCTGGCAGCAGTAAAATATATTTTAAAACAAATAAACTGCTCGTCAAAAGTTAGGGATATAGAAAATTCTGCTGAATTTTTATAGTAGATATTTTCGTGAACAGATTAACGGATTCCTAATTTTTGTTTTATTATTTTAGACTTTTCTTTAGTATTTACACAGTTATGCAAAGGTTTACTCAAACTTTTTTTTTGTACTTATACCGTTTGGAAGAAAAGAAATGTTTTTCTTATGTTAAGTTTGAGACGCCCTGTAGGGAGGACGAGGTACAAATGGGAGTATATATCAAAATCGTATTGTAGTCTTATGTTTTGTGAACATTTTGTTTTTTGAATGTCCCTGATATCTTTAGAAATAAAAAAATAGACGGTTTTGTATTTTAACATGTGTTTTAACCGAAACAAAAGTTTGAGACACCTTGTAGGGAGAAAAAGGCACAAAGGTGAGTATACCTCGATATTTTGTTTTAGTCTCATATATTGTGAATATTTTATTTTTTTAATATCTCTGATATCTTTAATAACAAAGTAACTAGACGATATTATTCTTTAATATGTGTTTTAACTGACGACATGCGTCACATCACACATGTGAAACATAGAAAAACACATTAAAGAGTAATACGGTCTAGTTTCTTTGTTATTAAAGATAACAGAGAAATTAAAAAATAAAATATTTAGGCACCTTTGTGCCTTTTTCTCCCTACAAGGTGTCTCCAACTTTTGTTTCGGTTAAAGCACATGTTAAATTACAAACCCGTCTATTTTTTTGTTTCTAAAGATATCAGGGACATTCAAACAACAGAAAACATAAGACTACAATATTATTCTGATGTATACTCACATTTGTACCTCGTTCTCCCTACAGGGTGTCTCAAACTTAACACAAGAAAAACATATTTTTCTTCCACCCGGTATAAGTACAAAAAATAAGTTTGAGTAAACTTTTGCACAACTGTGTAAATACTAAAGAAAAGGCTAAAATAAAAAAAATAGCGGAATCTGTCTGTTCGCGAAAAAATCAACTATGAAAATCAACAGAATTTTCTATATCCCTAACTTTTGCCGAGCAGTCTACATTACATACATTCTTCTTTTTTGGTCAAATAATTTAGTTTAAAAATTTTTTTGACACCCTGTATAAATAACTATGTAAATGTTTACATTACTGAATAGATAATTTAATTACCTTTCAAACGAGCTGCCACGTGACCCCTATTCCCATTTAAAAAACTCTTCGATTACGTCATCACGCTCAGATGGATTACTTCACTAGTATGAAATATAATGCAAAAAATTGCAATATAAAAATAAAAATCTACTTGTCTCGCCGTTAATTATTACCAGATATCGAGGTGGATTCTTTTCTTCGGCCCACCCTGTATATTGTTGGACCTTACGTCGTTAGTGTTGACGTAATGACGTAATCGACATTTTTTTAATATAAACCGAGATCATGGGACACCTCATTTAAAAAGTATTTTAATAGCATTTGCAGCGTTGAATTTTTCGAATATTTATTTCTACACTTCTTCTTCTTCTTCTTCTTCTTCTTCAGTCTTCAGTAATCCAACTTTGGACATAGGCCTCCCCAATTCAATCCAGTGTTGTCTATTTTGCGCCACCTGTTTCCAGTTGTGTCCTCCAAACTTCTTTATGTCATCGGCCCATCTCATTTGTGGCCTTCCTCTACTTCTTCTTCCCAACCACGGTCTCCATTGTCGTATTTCGTGATTCCATCTTTTATCCTTCAGTCGGGCATTGTGTCCTGCGAAGCTCCATTTTAATTTGGCAGCATGTTCTCTTGCGTCTTTTACTTTGGTTTTGCCTCTAATCCATTTATTTGTTTTTTTGTCTATGAGCCTCACCCCGAGCATTGCTCTTTCCATCGCTCTCTGTGCCTTTACTATTTTATCCATATTGGTCAGTGGCGGCTCGTCAGAGGAGACAACGGAGGCTTAGCCTCCCCATAATTTTTTTACACATTTTATGTCATTATACACATTATATCTGGGACATAATATTTCTAGAATTATTGATTAAATGTCACTGTTTTGTTTATTTTGAATCACGAGAAACAACAAGCGCTCATATTAATAGAAAGTGTAAATTATTGCACACTTTTGTAACTAAACGCATCTAGAATGCATCAATATGCCCACCTGTATGCTGTGAGCAGCTCCTCATATCCCTACCAAGGGAGGTAGAAGCCAGACTCGACTCCGTTGTGTTCTAAGTTACGACAAACGTCTCGAAACCAGCGATATAGTTTCCTATGCGTACAATAATACTCGATAGAGAAACGTAATATTATATCGCTTCACGTCAAACTACCCAGAAATATATGCCAAGGGAGGCAAAACCAGAATTAGGCTCACTTGTGGTTTTACTTATATTCTATAAGGAAGTTAATAGTCAGGGTATTTCTTGGTGTGATTTTATCATTTTATTTCTTTTAATCAGTGTTTGGTGAATTTTTGTATTTGATATATTTTTATTTGTGTCGTTATTGGCTTGGTAAGGTTATTTTTACAATTTACGTAGTTTTTGCGTTTTACGTTGTTTGTTTATATAAAATGTATACAAATGAATAATTTTAATACTTTAATATAAGTATATTATAATAAAGCTTATATTATTAAAACCTTAGAAAGACCACAGATAAAATTTAACTATTTTTAAATCTTCAGGTAATCGTCAAAATCGTGCATTTAATATTAACTGATATAATAAATGTGTAAATTGCGTAAATTAAAACTTTTTGCTAAACAAAATATAGTAACTGCTTTAGATACAGCTCAAAAAGGGGCCATAATTACTTACAATAATCAGGTTTTGGAGAATAGGATGAATTTAAAAAGGCTTATCGATATAACACTATATTTGGCTTCGCAAGAATTAGCTTTTCGCAGACACGATGAAAGTAATGATTATTCCATTAATTGCCGCAATTACAAGGAACTTCTATCGTTGTGGGGTAATTATGACTCAAAATTCGAAAAATTTCGTTAATTTTAGATTTAATCCTGTTTTTATAAAGTTCCTTTAGTAACAATAATATTATTATTAGTTACAAAAGCTATTCTACATCTCAGTTAACAATGCAAGCATGCGGTAAGAGGGAGGGTCCCCGTAAGGTGAAATGTAAATAAAAATGGTCAAAAACAGATGGAGCCTTAAATTACTTTTTTGGTGCAATTTTTTGCTAGTGCAAATTTGTCTAGTTTTTTTATAGTTAGAACCTCCCCTATTGTAAAACTCACGAGCCGCCACTGATATTGGTCTTGGTGAGTGTCCACATCTTTGAACCATACGTAAGTACATATAGGGAGGATACACTGATCGTAAACTCTGGTTCTCAAATATTGTTCTACACTAAGAGCCAAAATTAACGCACCGCCTTAAAAATGGGACATTTTTAATGTCTCATATTTCATAAACCTGTTGTCCGATTTTAGTGATTTTTTTAATATGTTATAGCTTTATTCTTCAAGAATATCGATGTAATAATGTTGTTGCTAAACAGATAAGTGTCATTGTATACCGGGTGTAACAATGATAGTGTGTTTGTTCCTCAAAGTTTGGAACACCTTGTGGAATATTCTAGCGTATATAAAACAAGAATAAAAAACCGCTAAACGCCGTAAAAATGAGTGGCGCATAAAATATTCCAGCTACAAAAGATCTGATATGAATGTTACGTGGCGCGAAAATGGATTTTCATTTGATGCAAAACAAAATTCTAGTTTTATTTTAAAAGATTTTTCCATAATATTTGCTAAATTTGAAGTAAACGCGCCACAAAAGAGTAACTTTGATACAGTTTGAATTTTGAAACTCTTTTGTGGCGCGTTTACTTCAAATTTAGCAAATATTATGGAAAAATATTTTAAAATAAAACTATAATTTTGTTTTGCATCAAATGAAAATTCATTTTCGCGCCACGTAACATTCATATCAGATCTTTTGTAGCTGGAATATTTTATGCGCCACTCATTTTTACGGCGTTTAGCGGTTTTTTATTCTTGTATCAGGAGTTTTTCAAAGTTATTTATAAATTAAATGTATGAAGTTGAATGCAATGTTCCTCTATTACACGTCAAGCTTTATAAATGGTCACCTTTGTTGCATTATATCCCAAATCATCTAGTGTCCATCGAATGTACACTAGATTTTTTTCTATTCGAAATAGATTGAAAAAAAAATATATTGAGATGGCCGGTAAATGAAGTCGGATTGCCCGTTGCCAGATCAAATTTAGCGTCGTAACCACTACAACTCATAAACCATTTGGGGAATAATCGTTAATTGGATTATACTTTTGTATCTTAATAACTTCTCTAAACGGCTTAACCGATTTTGATCAGTAAACATGAGTTTGAAACGTATTGACCAGTAGTATCTGATGGATCTAAGGTCAAGTATGATAACTGAAGCTATTAGGTACAGGAATTATTTAGCTTTCGAAACCGTTTTTCCCACAGAAAATAGATTTTATCATATTTATGAAGCCTATAACCTAAAAATTTGAATTTTCCCGGATATGAGGTACACATCGTTAGATTCGTCTTAAGTCCTTATACAAACGCTAAGTTATTGGCACAATTCGTACGTTGAAATGTTGAGTAATTGTCGAAAAACCAAAATTTTCAAAGTTTAGTTTTTCAGTTTTTCGGGTATACTGAGCCGTGTGTATGTCTGATCCTGACGGCTTGGACACAATTTGAAAGCTTAAGTCAACACTATTGATTTGATATATTTGCGGTTCTCATGCCTCTTCTTGATCCGAATATATATATACCCCCAAAAAATATGCCGTTTTGTACCTACAAAGTCCTATAGCTGGCTTATGGATGGTCAAAAGTCATAAACTACACCCGTTCTAAATCGGCCCTGACCCCCTCTTTAAATACAGAGAAAAAATATCAAATCGGTTTAACTTTCTAACACACATACATACATATCCACAAACATTTTCCCTTTTTTAAATAAAAATTGAGTCACATTTCTAAGCTCTATAACTTTTGAATGGTATAACCGATTTTCAAAATTAGACATGCGTTGGAAAAGTAATGATCAGTTCTATTAGAAACCGCAAAGGTTGGACTTAAATTTTCGAAGTTTTTGGGAGTTTTGGGGACCAGAACGAAAAACAGACCCTAAATAGGAAGGGCCGTAAAATCGACACCCTTGGACCAAAATGGATGGTTGACATATGAATGGGTGAGTCTTTTTCTGAACTTGAAGATGAGAGTTGGCACAATTTTCAATTCAGTCAGATTTAGAAAATTGAAAATTTCGTGTATATAATAGTGTCGCGTGTTGGGGGGTGTATTTCTGTGCCACTGGCGAGAACTGCCGTTATCTAGTAATCTTTCCGATATAAAACTAACAGCTTCGATAACTAATAAATCGAAAACTATTAATTTTATCAAAAAATGTATAATGAACATTTTTTGTTTATAATTAATATTTTTACCAGCATTTGCGGTCAAAATATAAAAAAAAAATTTCCACCCTCGGGATGAGGTGGCAACTACCCCCTTGGTAAAAGCGTCTTTCGGCATCATATAGATTTTGATCCTTGGACTATCCACTACTTATTGTCAAATTTTTAAACAAATCTATCCATTCTGTAAAAATTGCGAAGTGAAAAATTTCAGTTCCTGGACTAATTATACTTTTGGAGCTCTATAATTTCTGAACGGCTTACCTGATGTTGATCACTAAACATGAATTTGAAACGTATTGACAAGTAGTATCTGATGCATCCAAGATCGAGTATGATAACTAAACGTATTACAGGAATTATTGAGCTTGAAAAACCGTTTTTCCCATAAGAAATAGATTTGATCATACTTATGAACCCTATAACTTAAAAATTCGAATTTTCCCAGATATAAGGTATACACCGTTAGACGCGTCCTGAGTCCTTCTACAAACGCTCAGTTATTGACGCAATTCGTAGGTTGAAATTTTGAGTAATTGTCGAAAAACCAAAATTTTCAAAGTTTAATTTTTCAGTTTTTTGGCTATGGTGAGCAGTGCGTATGTCTCAGCTTGATCGCTTAAGGGCCATTTGAAAGGTTAACTCAACCCTATTAATTTGTTGTATTTGCGGTTTTCCTGTCTTTTCTTGAACCTAAGATATATACGCCCAAAAAATATACTATTTTGTATCTACTTAGTCCTCTAGCTAACTTACGGGTAGTCAGAAGTCAAAAATTAGACCGGTTCTGAATCGGCCCTCACACCCTCTTGGAAAAAAAAATTCAGATCGGTTTAACTTTTCCACATACATATACATACAAACATACATATCCACAAACATTTTCCATTTTTTAAATAAAAATTGAGTCATATTTCTGAGCTCGATAACTTTTGGATGGTACAACCGATTTTCAAAATTAAACATGCGTTGGAAAGGTAATGATCTATGCTATCAGAAGCCGCAAAGGTCGGGCTTAAAATTTTGAAATTTTTGGGAGTTTTGGGGACGAGAACGAAAAACAGGCTTTAAATGGGAAGGGCCGTAGATTCCACACCCTTGGACCAAAATGGAGAAGTAACATATGGATGGACGAGTCTTTTCGTAAACTTTAAGATGGGATGTGGCCCAATTTTCCATTCAGTCAGGTTTAGAAAATCGAAAATTTCGTGTATATATAGTGTCGCTTGTAGGGGTGTTGTGCGCCACTGGTGAGAACTGCCGTTCTCTGTGGATATTGAAATTAAAACTCAACTGTAATCTTAAGCTATCTTAATATTTTGCTTTCTGATTTATTCGGTTATGTTGGATAATAAAAAAGTTAGGTACTTTAACAACTAGCAACGTTTTTTATCAATACAGGCTGTTTCTAAATAAGTGCTACAAACTTTAAGGGGTAATTCTGCATGAAAAAATAATGACCGTTTGCTTTATAAACATATGTCCGCAAATGCTTCGTTTCCGAGATACGGGATGTTGAATTTTTTCTTACAAACTGACGATTTATTTATTGCTCTAAAACCGGTTGAGATATGCAAATGAAATTTAGTAGGTTTTAGGAGGTAGTTATTAGGCATTTTTTGGCATTCAATTAAGAATTTTATATTCACCATTGGCGTGCATTCGGGTAATATGACCGGGTAATATGACGCGTATGCACGCCAATGGTGAGTATAAAATTCTTAGTTGTAAGTCAAAAAATGCGCAATAACTACCTCTTAACACCTACCAAATTTCATTTGCATATCTCAACCGGTTTTAGAGCAATAAATAAATCGTCAGTTTGTAAAAAAAAATTCAACATCTCGTATCTCGGAAACGAAGCATTTGCGGACACATGTCTATAAAGTAAACGGTCATTATTTTTTCATTCAGAATTACCCCTTAAAGTTTGTCGCACTTATTTAGAAACACCCTGTATTGATGAAGAACGTTGCTACTTGTTAAAGTATCTAACTTTTTTATTATCCAACATAATCAAATAAATCAAAAAGCGAAATGTTAAGAAAGCCCAACGCTACAGTTGAGTTTTAATTTCAATATTTTATATACGCTAGAATATTCCACAGGGTGTTCCAAACTTTGAAGAAAAAACACACTATCATTTTTACACCCGGTATACAATGACACTTATCTGTTTAGCAACAATATTATTACATTGATATTTTTGAAGAATAAAGCTATAACATATTAAAAAATCACTAAAATCGGACCACAGGTTTAGGAAATATGAGACATTAAATATGTCCCATTTTTAAGGCGGTGCGTTAATTTTGGCGCTTAGTGTATTTTAGTGTTTTTCAAGATCCAACTCAGTTTTCCAAATCCTGCCCGCCCACGCTAACTTTATTCTTCTGGTGATTTCGGCAGTTTGATTTTCTGTGTTAACTTTCATTATCTGTCCCAGGTAGATGTATTCGCTTATTCGCGTATTTCTACACGGTTAACCAAAATTATGCACTTAGTTAACCCGGCATTGGTCGCTAGGTTGGCTATTACATCAGTGGTCGCGCGTGAGATTTTGTCTCACATATCCAACAGTTGCCTTTTTTACGAAATAAAGTTTTCACAAGAGATTTTAAGCTTAATACAAAGTTATTATTAGCTTTAAACAATGTGATTTGTGCATTTTAATCTAAAAATGTAGAAATAATATTAGCTTTATTATTTCAATATACAGGGTGTCCAGAAACTCTACCGACAAAAGAAGACAGGAGATTCCTCAGATAATTTTAAGACAATTTAACCAAATTCACCTAGTCCGAAAATGCTTCCTAAGGGAGCTAGAGCTCTTTGAACATGGCGTCTTGTAATTAGTTTTTCTTAAATACCTCCAGAACGCTTCTAGGTAGAAAAACGAAAATTGATACACATATTTATTTTGTCTTCCAGATTTGTAGATTTATTTATCTTCCATTGTAAATGTCTAGTACCAGTGATAGGCGTCAGTTTTGGGTGGGGCAACGGTTATTTGATCGCATAACTTTGTCTTTAACTTTTAGGCATTTTTGATACTGGATTATTAAATTGTGAGGCATTCTCAAACTAAAAGGTAGTCTTGCTTTAAGTCGGTAGGACACACCGTTTTCTAGAAAAATCGATTACTGAAGTTGAAAAAAAATTAATATTTAAAAAAACGGTGTATGTTAATAACTTAGAACAAGAGCAACTTTTATTACTAGAATACCTCATAATTTAATAATCTAGTGTCAAAAATTCTTAAAAATTAAAGACAAAAAGGATATGCGATAAAATAATATCCGTTGAACTGCCCAAAACGGACGCATATGACCGGTACTATAAATTCGCAATTAATGAAATCGATTTATCTCTGGAATATAAATACACGTACCAGTTTTCGTTTTTCTAAATAGTTCTTTTTTTAATTTTTTTTTTGTTATACAAAGAACGAAAAGTATTCAAATTGATTTTTCTAGAAAACAGTGTATCCTATTGACTTAAAAGAATAGTACCTTTTAGTACTATAATACCTTACGTTTTAATAATCCAAACTCCAAAATGCTTAAACATTAAAAACAAAAAAGTTATGCGATAATATAACTGTTGCTCTACCCAAAACGGACGCCTATGAGGGGCACTAGAAATTTGCAATCGACAAAATCGATTAATCTCTGCGAGATAAATGTGTGTACCAATTTTCGTTTTTCTATATAGAAGCGTTCTGCAGATATTTAAGAAAAACTAATTACCAGACGCCATCTTCAAATAGCTCTAGCTGCTTTAGGGAGCACTTTCGGACTAGATGAATTTCGTTAAATTGTCTTAAAATTATCTGAGGAATCTCCTGTCTTCGTTTGTCGGTAAAGTTTCTGGACACCCTGTATATGTAAATTTCAAATTTGTACTAGTACCTTTATTTTAATACCTGCAACAGGGCAAGTTCTAAAATTATCTTTGCACGATTCATATTGCAAATACAAAATAAAATAATGCTATAATATACAGGGTGTCCCGAAAAGATTGGTCATAAATTATACCACACATTCTGGGGTCAAAAATAGTTCGATTAAACGTAACTTACCTTAGTACAAATGTGCTCATAAAAAAAGTTATAGCCCTTTGAAGTTACAAAATGAAAATCGATTTTTTTTAATATATCGAAAACTGTTACGAGATTTTTTATTGAAAATGGACATGTATCATTCATATGACAGTAACATCTTAAGACAAAATTATAGTGAAGTTTGTCCACCCCATAAAAAATTTATGAGGGTTTTGTTCCCTTAAACCCCCCCAAACGTTTGTGTACGTTCCATTGTGGTACCATTAGTTAAACACAACGTTTTTAATTTTTTTTTGCCTCTTAGTATTTTTTCGATAAACCAGTTTTTATCGAGATGCGGTTTCTTTTTTAATATATTTACAGAAAATTTTTATGGGGGTTTTGCTCCTTTAAACCCCCCAAATGTTTGTGTATGTTTCAATTAAACTATTACTGCGGTAGCATTAGTTAAACACAGTATTTTTAAAACTTTTTTGCCTCTTAGTCTTTTTTTGGCAAGTCACTTTTTATCGAGATATGACTTTTTTCCAAAATATACCTAAAAATGTAAATTATAAATAAATTTTCATATTATATTAAGTTAAATAAGGGTATTCGATTGACTGTCGGAAGATAAGCACGTGTATGTGACTGTGTTCTGTAGTGAAACGAAACCAGTATAAAAGCGGTAAGCCGTTCTTTTGTTTGAATATAATTTATTAGTATAGGTAATTAGTATAAAATAGAAAAACAATAACAACAAAAGTTGAGAGCAGGTCTGTCTCCGCAGAGTCAATCTGGACAGGCCTGCTATCGCTATGTATGTTTTTATCTTTTTTATCGCATGTGTTATAAATAAAAATAAAATAGGCCAGGCCTTCAAACAATAATTATTAAATTAGTCAAATTGTTTATTTATATGAATTATTGTAAATATGGCTTACAACCAGCAGCCTGTGATTGACACACAGGAACAAATGGCAGAAGCCAACCAAAATATGATTATGCAAATGAACCAGGCGCTTTTTGAAGAAAATTATAAAAGGTCGCAAAACGAACAGACTCTATTTAATGCTTGGAAAGCTGCCGAGAGCCACAAAACCAAATTGTGTGATACAGTAACCATACTTACTGTACTGTGAAAGAGAACTAGCACAGTTAAAATCTCAATATACAGAGTTGGCAACAAAAGTTAATTTAACTGAAAAAGAAAATGTAATAGAATATTTAACAGATGAAGAAGAGCTCGCTAAGGAGACAGAGTGGATTAGGGTTCAATCAAGAGCCAGTAAGAAACGTAAGATGGATACCTCCCCATACATCTCACCACAAAAACATAGCTCCAAAGAAACTACAGTTAGGAAAGCCATAATGCCTCCACCTGTGGTAGTGGAAGGCTTCAAAGAATATGAAGTCCTATATAACTTCCTTAAATCGAAGATAAAGAACTTTACTACTAAACTGGTGAATAGTAAAGTGATAAAAGTTAATGTACAAGACGGTGAAGAGTACAGAAAATTAATAAAAGCTTTAAGAGAGGAAAATGTCCAATATCACTCATACGAAAACAAACAGGACAGACCGCTAAAAGTTATAGTAAAGAGATTACATCACACTTGCTCGTCCCAAAAAATTGTTGAAGATCTGCAAAAAAGAGGCTATAAAGCCATAGGCGCAGTTAAAAAGCTAAAGTGGTAAACCAAACAGCCATTAGATATGTTTATGTTAACCTTCAAACCAGACGAAGATATCAACAAAATATATGGGATAACAGACATCCTAGGAACCAAAGTTGAAATTCAGCCTTTTAAAAATTCCAAATTAATACCGCAATGCAAACGATGTCAAGCATGTGGTCACACATGGAAGTTCTGTGCTAGAGGACCAAGGTGTGTTAAATGCACAAAAAAACATCTTACTAAAGATTGCGACAAACCTGAAAATGTTAAACCAAAATGTGTTCATTGTGGCGAAAACCATCCTGCCAACTACCGAGGATGTATCGTCGCAAAAGAAATGCAGAAAATAAAAAACAGAGGTCTGAAAAAGACGAATTTGCCACACCCTCCAGACAGAAGGTCAACTGAAACCAAGTCAAATGCTGGTGAAAGAAAACAGGCACAGAAAGTTACTAGTAATAAGACATACAGTGCGGTAACAAAAGGTCGCAATGAAAATTATCAGAATGATAAATACCAAAAAAAAAACAGAGATTGAAAAAGAAACAGAACAAACCCTACAAATGATATTACAGGAGTTGAAAAAATTAAATGAAAGGGTCACTTCCCTGGAATATAGAGCTCAAGGTGCTATTCCGAAGGTAAGAAATGGCTAATGATCTTAGAATTGTCGTATGGAATGCCAACGGGTTGCTTAATCATCAACAAGAACTACAAGCAATCCTTGACATCGAAAAAATTGATTTGTTTCTTGTCTCTGAAACGCATTTCACAAATCAATCCTACATCAAATTTAAAGGATACAAGGTATATCATACAATACACCCTGACAATGCGGCCAAAGGAGGCAGTGCAATCATCATAAAGGATAATATATGTCATCATGAAGAGTTGGAATATAAAACTGAACATATTCAAGCCACTACAGTACACATAAAAACTAAAACTTTTGAAATAAATGTAAGTTCAATATACTGCCCACCTAAACATTCCATTAAAAAAGAGCAGTATAATGAATTCTTGAAAAGCTTAGGGGAAAGGTTCATTATTGGAGGTGACTTCAATGCAAAGAACACACACTGGGGCTCTAGAATCACTACTACTAAGGGAAAGAGCTTTTGTTAGCCATTAAAGAACAGAGATGTGAAGCACTATCAACTGGTAGACCAACCTACTGGCCTACGGATAGAAACAAGACCCCTGATTTAATAGACTTCTTTGTTATTAGGAATATTTCAACTACTTTCATAGACATTGATGACTGTTGGGAATTAAATTCTGATCATTCCCCTATAGTACTAACCGTGAGTGACAGGATTATTAAAAAACAAAGTAACCCCACATTAACAAATAAATGGACGGATTGGGTAAGTTTTAAGCTGAGCCTTGAAGAGAGAATAAATCTAAATGTACCAATACAAAACGCAGAGCAATTAGATAAAAAAGCAGAATTGTTGGTGAACAATATCCAGCAAGCAGCATGGGAAAACACTCCTACAGTGAAACCTAGGCTAAAAGGAAACAATTATCCAAAGGAAATAAGGAACATGATACTTGAAAAAAGAAAACTGAGAAGAATTTGGCAAAAAACAAGGTCTCCTCAAGATAAGGCTAAACTAAATCGTGCAAGTCAACAACTCAAAAGAACTATCCTACAATTAAAGAATGACTCGATGAATTCTTACTTACACGAGCTAACAGATGACGGTAGTACAGATTTTTCCTTATGGAAAGCTACAAAAAGACTGAAAAGACCTATTATGCACTCTCCTCCTATTAAACTAGAAAATGGTAACTGGGCCAGAAGTAGCGCACAAAAATCAGAGTTTTTTGCCATACATCTTGAAAATACATTCAAACCAAATGAACCTCAAGGGGATGAAGAAAGATGGGAGGAACCCGTTCAATTAGAGGAAGAAATTCGGCTAACTACACCAAAAGAAGTGCTTGAAGAAATAAGGGAAAATATTAATCCGAAGAAAGCTCCGGGCTATGATCTAATTACGGGTGAGCTGTTGAAAAATCTTCCTCGAAAAGCTATCGTAAAATTAACAAACCTCTTTAACGGTGCATTCAGATTAAAATATGTACCAATGATATGGAAGATGGCGGAAGTCATTATGATTCCTAAACCAGGAAAACCAGCACATGAGGTTTCGTCATACAGACCGATATCTCTGCTTCCTGTAATATCGAAGCTGTTTGAGAAACTGCTCCTCAAGCGAATAAAACCAATTATTGAAGCAAGAAATTTGATACCGACACATCAATTCGGATTTAGAAATAAGCATTCAACAATTGACCAGGTGCACACAATCACAAATATTATCGAAAGATCCCTAGAAGAAAAGAAAGTCTGTTCAACTGTATTCCCTGATGCTGCACAGGCTTTTGATAAAGTCTGGCATGAAGGTTTAACATACAAACTAAAATGTTTTTTACCTATACAGTACTCCAAACTTTTACAATCATACATAAAAGAACGACATTTTAGAATTAAGCAAGAAGACTGTTTTTCAGACTTAAAAGAAATTAGAGCAGGTGTTCCACAAGGCAGTGTGTTGGGTCCAGTCCTATACCTACTATACACGTGTGACATACCTGTACAGGAAGACAACACAGTTGCCACCTTTGCTGATGATACAGCTATTCAAGCAGTAGGGACGACAAGTGAAGAGGCGACCAACAAGGTCCAAATAGCAGTTAACCAAATCCATAAATGGACACAAAAATGGAGAATCAGGCTGAATGAAACTAAATCTGTCCATGTTAATTTCACCAACAAAAAAATAGAATATATAACAGTTATAATCAACAATATCCAAGTACCATATGCAGATACTGCTAAGTATTTGGGTATAACATTAGATGCAAAACTACGCTGGAAGGTGCACGTTAAGAAAAAAAGGGAAGAACTAAATATAAGATATAAAAAAATGTATTGGCTAATTGGAAGAAACTCCACATTGTCGATGCATAATAAGTTACTAATTTACATACAAATATTGAGACCTGTATGGACTTATGGATGCCCACTATGGGGGTGTACTAGACCAAGTCATATAACAGTAATACAAATATTCCAGAACAAAATACTAAGAAATATTGTAGATGCTCCTTGGTATGTTACAAACAGCGATCTCCATAAGGACCTAGGAATGGAAACTGTGTATTTAATCATTAAGAAGATGGCAGCAAGTCACGAGCAACGACTTCATATGCACGAGAATATTGAGGCAATCCAGCTCCTCGATACCACTGGGCAAGTTAGAAGACTGAAGAGGACAAAGCCTTATGAACTAGTTTAAGTGATAGGTGATAGTGAAAAGCAGAGCATAGTGCTTGTGCGCGTTAATGTGTATGCTAGAATAGTGCACTATATTGTTAAGTTAGATAAGAGACGCTATGGGGTAAGCTCTTAATTTTAAGAAACATGAATAATTTAGGTTAGATTAAAATTGCTCATTGGTCAAGTATGCCCAGATTGTAATTGTAATAATCATCATCGTAGTGATGATTATGGGAAAAAAATATTATTAACAGGTCTCTATAATCATACTTAACCATATACAAATATGTGGTGGATTCGACAAATATTCAAAATATGTCGATAAACACTGGTTTATCGAAAAAGTACTAAGAGGCAAAAAGGTTTAAAACCATTGTATTTAACTAATGGTGCCACAATAATAATTTAATTGGAACGTACAGAAAAGTTTGGGGGGGGGGGGTTTAAAGGAACAAAACCCCCATAAAATTTATATGGGGTGCACAAATTTCACTTTAATTTTTTTTAAGATGTTGATGTCATAAAAATGCCACATGTCCATTTTCAATAAAAAATCTCTAAGAGTTTTTGATATATGAAAAAAATTCGAGTTTCATTTTGTAACTTCAAAGGGCTGTAACTTTTTTTGTGTGCACTATTGTATATAGGTAAGTGAGGTCCAATCAACCTATTTTTGACCCCAGAACCTGTGGTATAATTTATGACCAATATTTTCGGGACACCCTGTATAATAGTGCTATAAATAGCCCAATAAGTGACCGTTTTGGAGTGTAATTTTGAGGTTCAACTCCGAATTGCATGAAAATTTGGATTTAGGTTCTAGTTACCCTTCAGTTCAACGTTGAATTTGTGTCGTTGGTTGCTTTTACTTGGAGGGTGACAGTCACCCCTTCTCGGGGGTGAAAAAACATACGTTCAAGATAAGACCGGAAATGGATAAATTGACTGATTATAAGCAACTTTCGTTATATAAAGTTTTTTAAGTTAGTCAATACTTTTCGAGTTATTCGCGATTGAAAATGTTGATTTTTCGACAAAAAAAAATAAGTTTTCAGACAGTTTTTCGCAAATAACTCAAAAAGTAAATATTTTATCGAAAAAAATATTTTTAGCAAAAGTGTAGCTTATAAAAAAACGAAAAAAATGTCTATCAGTAAAATCTAGAAAAAGAAGTAAAAGCAAAGTTGTAGCTCATGAAAAATACGTTGTTATTCGTCTGATTCCAAATCTAATAATTCAACACGAAATCAACGAAAAATTAAGCACTTTTCGGGAAAAGCTTATTAATATTTTTAAAGTATATAAAAAAGGTTTATATTTGTTTTTTTACAAAAGTTTCTAGCAACAAAAATAAACGAGTTACACTGAAAAAAAGTTGGCCCCTTTTTTTTGTAAAAAAATCGTAAAAACCTCCCTCTATTTAGCACCCTAAATAAAATTAATCGTTACCGCTTTACCATTTATTTTAACTGTATGTGTATTGTTTATATGATCTGTAAGTTTGATTGGTTTGAAGTGCTTATTTTTGAAAAAAATTGATTTTATAATAAAAAAAATGTTGTGAAAATTTTTGAAAAATTTTTTCTTTTCAAAATAACTTAAAAAGTATTAGTGATAAGAAAAATCTTAAAGAGTAAAAAAATGTAGGTTTTACTATTATAAATATGCCAGTTTCATTTTGTTTTTCCATAGGACAAAAATTTGTTAAGATATGGCTGTTCAAAATTTGTATAAACTCGTGATTATTGACCCGTTCAAATTTTTCAACTATAACCCTTTCAAAAATAAGCACTTTAAACCGGTGAGAATAACAGATAATATAAAAATAGATAAGTAAATAAATTGTTTGTAAAGCCGTAGGGTTTAATTTCATTTGGAGAGCTAAACACGGGGAGATTTTCATGATTTTTTTACAAAAAAAAAGAGGGCCAACTTTATTTTGAGCGTAACGCGCTTATTCTTAATGCGAGAAACTTTTACGAACCATTAAAATACAGCATTTTATAAACACTTTAAAAAAGTTGAATGGGTTTTTCCCGCAAAGTGCTTAATTTTTCGGCAATTTCACCTTGAAATTATTTGGTTTGGAGTTAGACGAATAAGAACGTATTTTTCATGAGCTACAACTTTGTTTTTACTCGATTCATAGATTTTACTGATACACCATTTTTTTCGGTTTTTTATAAGCTACACATTTGCTAAAGATATTTTTGCCGATCAAATATTTATTTTTTGAGTTATTTGCGAAAAACCGTCTGAAAACGTAGTTTTTTTGTCGAAAAATAAACATTTTCAATCGCAAATAACTCGAAAAGTATTAACTTACGTAAAAAACCGTATAGTACAAAAGTTGCTTAAAATCAGTCAATTTATCTATTTCCGTTACTTTCTTGAACGTATATTTTTTCACCCCCGATAAGGGGTGACTGTCACCCCCCAAGTAAAAGCACAACTTCAACTTTAAAGCAGAGGGTATGTAGAACCTAAATCCAAATTTTCATGCAATTCAGAGTTGCCCCTGAAAATTAAACGGTATCGCCGTATTTTCCGTTCATTTACTGGGCTAAAAATAATGCTAAATAATGTTATACAAGGTGGTCGCGCGATGAGAAAATATCTCAGGTGAAGCGCACTCACTTAATAATCGGACCATACTAAGTCAACTGAACCTCTATCTGAACATACGAGTCTATTCGATTGTAGAGGAAGGATAATTAGTAGCTACACACCTTTTTTCCTGTTACAGCATGTGTAATTTACCAGGAAAAAAAGGTGTGTGCAATATCCTGAAACCGTGAGAGAAAATCTTATATAGCGGCCAATGCCGGTCAAGTATGACAAAAGAGTAGGGAATTATTTCAAAAACGGACGACTTTATAAAAAATCTTAAATACGTCAATTTTAATTTTTGAATTACCTGCAAGTACTATGTGTATGTGTTGGAAATACATATACAGTCGGAAAAATGAAAGAATACCCAGGAACGAACATATAAAACACGCTGTATTTTCCTGTCACCGTGTCACAAAGAAAATTGTCCAACGCAAGTACATGTAATAATAATTCTTACATGTACTTGCGCTGGACAATTTTTTGTGTGACACGGCGACAGGAAAATACAGCGTGTTTTATATGTTCGTTCATGGGTATTCTTTCATTTTTCCTACTGTAAGTAAATAAGTACTATGTATACCTGTAAATGTGTTGGAAATGACGTCATCAGGGTTGGCTTAATGACGTAACCGATCATTTTTCTAAATACAAACCGAGGAATACCTATTTGAAAGGTCCTCTAATCAGCTTTGCTACTATGCAATACTTTGAATATTTATTCCTAGAAGGTTAACCAAAACTGTGGGTTTATTAATTCAAGTAAACTTAACAATGTTTAGTAATATAATAAAATTATAAGAAATATTAAAATTGACGACCTTCATTAATGATTCATTGAGAAAGACGTGCATTGAATTCTTTCCTTTTAACGTAATATATCTCAGTGAATGAAAACTTTTACTTAACTAAATACATAATTTTGGTTAATCCTGCTGAAATATACAGAGTGTCCCAAAAGTAGTGGAACGGTCGAATATTTCGCGAACTAAACATCGGGTCGAAAAACTGAAAAATATATGTTCAATCATTTTAAAAAATCTATCCAATGACACCAAACACCAACCCCCACTACACCCCTTGGAGGTGGGGTGGGGGGTAACTTTAAAATCTCAAATAGAAACCCCTAGTTTTTCTTGCAGATTTGGATTCGTTACGTAAAAGTAAGTAACTTTTATTCAAGACATTTTTTCGAACTGTGGATAGATGGCGCTATAATTGGGAAAAACGATTTATCCTGATACCATAGGTAAATTATAGAAACGGTCTAATATCTCGAGAAATACACTTCCAAATGAAAAACCAAAAAAAAAGCGTTTTTAATACTTTTCGAAAACCTATCGAATAACACTAAATATGACCCTCCAACCCACCCTCTGGAGGTGGGGTGGGGGGTAACTTTAAAATCTTAAATAGCAACCCCCACTTTTTGTTACAGATTCGGATTCGTCATGAAAAATTAAGCAACATTTATTCGAAACATTTTTTAGAATTGTTGATAGATGGCGCTTTAATAGGAAAAATACGATTTATTAGCGCCATCGATCAGCAATTTTAAAAAATGTTTCGAATAAATGTTGTTTAATTTTTCATGACGAATTTGAATCTGCAATAAAAGTGGGGGTTGCCATTTAAGATTTTAAATTTACCCCCCACCCCATCTCCACGGGGTGGGTTAGAGAGTCATGTTTGGTGTTTGTCGATAGGTTTTCGAAAAATATTAAAAACCTGTTTTTTGGTTTCTCATTTGGAAGTGTATTTCTCGAGATATTAGACCGTTTCAATAATTTACCCATGGTATCAGGATAAATCGTTTTTCCCAATTATAGCGCCATCTATCCACAGTTCGAAAAAATGTCTTGAATAAAAGTTGCTTACTTTTACGGAACAAATCCAAATCTGCAAGAAAAACTAGGGGTTTCCATTTGAGATTTTAAAGTTACCCCCCACCCCACCTCCAGGGGGTGTAGAGGTGGTTGGTGTTTGGTATCATTGGATAGATTTTTGAAAATGATTGAACACGTATTTTTCAGTTTTTCGATCCGATGTTTAGTTCGCGAAATATTCGACCATTCCACTACTTTTGGGACACCCTATATATTTGAATAATACATTGCGTCCAAACAGTATCGCATAAATTCATTATTAGCTAAATCTTTTTCTTCTTTAAGTGCCATCTCCGCGATGAAGGTTGGCAATCATCACGGCTATTTTGACCTTTATGAATCTCAAGATGTTATATCTTTCGCCTCTCAGCACCTGTGCGAGATATTGAAATTTTCTTTCTTTTATTGTGTTTTCAATATCCCTCTCTCCGCCTATTTTCCTTAACACTTCTATATTCGTGAATGTATATAATTCTCTATTCAGTAATATAAACCTTATCATTATTTATACAGGGTGTCCAAAAATTTTTTTTAAATTAAATTGATTGACACAAAAAAAATAATGTGCGTAATTTATTTAGCTCAAAATACATTTTACTGCTGTCCGAATAGAGAAATAGAATGTTTATTTGACAAATAAATATTGCTTTTCCCTTAAACTAAATGTCCAAAAGGCAAGTGGTGGCAGCTTGAACATTGGATTTAATCAAAAAGTAATGTTTACTTGTCAAATAAACATTTTATTTCTATTTCATTATTTTCTACTAGCAGTAAAATATATTCTACATTAAATTCAGTAACGGACGATGGGCTAAAAGTAACAACGAAAAAGCTACAGTCTTTGCCAAATACCTGGAGGAAGTGTTCCAACCACATGCCCAAACAACAACTCTGATGCAGAAGATAATATTCAATTGTATTTAGAATATCCATACCAACTAGAAGCACCGTTGGAGAAATTCACAGCCAAACAAGTTTTCAACAAAATCCAAACAGATATGAATCCGAAAAAGTCCCCAGGGTTCGACTTAATCACTGCAAGAATTTTAAAAGAACTTCCCAAGAAAGGAGTGCAAGATTTGACACAGATTTTTAACGCAATCTTAAGAGCTGGTTACTATCCCCTTTTGTGTAAAGTGGCACAAATCATCTTAATACCCAAACCAGGCAAGCCTGTAGAAGAAGTTAAGTCCTATTGACCTATCAGTCTACTTTCAGTGATGTCAATTGAAAAACTCTTACTAGACATATTACAGCCAATTCTCGTGGAAAAGCAGCTAATACCCAACCACCAGTTTGGATTTAGACAACAACATGCTACCACCGAGCAAATTCATCGAGTATGCAATTCCATAAACAAAGCCTTAGAAGAGAAGCAATACTGCTCTGCACCCTTTTTGGATGTCTCGCAGGCTTTTGATAAAGTCTGGCACATTGGCCTGCTATACAAAATAAGAAAAGTCCTTCCTCTCAACTACTTTCTAATCCTCAAGTCCTATCTCTCCGACCGCCATTTCCTTGTAAAAGTTAAAGATCAGTGCACTAACTTATATCCAATCAAAGCTGGAGTACCTCAGGGTAGTGTCCTTGGACCAGTTCTCTACCTACTCTACACAGCAGATCTTCCTACAAGCCAAAACATCATCACAGCCACATATGCAGATGACACAGCAACAATTGCAGCTCACTCAAATCCGTACATCGCCTCGCAACTGCTCCAGACAAATCCCGACAGAATAAATATCTGGTTACAAACATGGCGAATTAAAGTAAACGAAAGCAAGTCAGTACATATAACGTTCACTAATCGAAAAGATACGTGCCCAACCGTCTCATTAAATAATCAAGTACTACAACAAAAGGATGATGTAAAATACCTAGGTATGCACTTGGACCGCAGATTAACGTGGAAGAAACACATATTCACGAAAAGAAACCAGTTGGGTCTGAGAAGAAAACAGTAGGAAAAAGGTCACAACTGAGTTTGTACAATAAAATTTTAGTATACTAGACAGTAATTAAGCCAATATGGAGCTATGGTATCCAGCTGTGGGGATCTGCGTCGAGATCCAATATCGACATCCTGGAGAGATTCCAATCGAAAACCTTGCGCATTATCACAAATGCACCGTGGTACATGCCTTATGAACACATCAATCGTGATCTCCAAATGAAGACTGTCAAAGAAGAAATTGCCAGTTACGCCCAAAAATACGACATCCGACTACAAAACTAGTAATTAAAAAAGTACTAAAATTGTGATTTCATAGGTTATTGTCACTGGACAGTCTCCTGCAAGTCTCTTTTAATTGTTAAACAATTTACTTATTGTAATCATTATTACAGATTGTAAATAAATGGGATGTTAAAAAAATACGTACATTCTTCTTTTGTGTCAATTAATTTAATTAAAAAATTTTTTTGACAGCCTGCATGAATTATAAAAAAATCGTCGATTACGTCATTACGACTACACGTATTACGTAATGTCCAACACATAAATAGCAACTGATAGCATTTAAAAACTAAGATTGACGCGCTTTGATTTTTTGTTGTTAAAATAACCACTTTATTCCATAATTTTACTTGATACTTAACTAACTCCATAATTTTGGTCAGCCCTATAGAAAAAAATAGATTTAATATAGTTGTTCCATTTTATCTTTGTTCATGCGTCATGATTCATTTTCAAACAAGTTAAATCAAAATATAAAGTGAAACGTACGCCGATGTGTAGTATCATTAATACGTACTCTCAACGGTAATAATTAGGAAATGGCTATTATCCCGTAGACATATTTTATTAAGTTATTTTATTGAAGTGTTTAATCTTTTTTCACTATTGAGGAGATTGATGGAATCAAAATTAAACAGCTTGAACCAGTGACGGTTCTAGACCAAAAAAACTGGCAAGGGAACACAACCGGTGAATAAACAAGATAATTTGTCTTTTTAACGAAGGTTATAGTACAAAAATCCTGTAAAAACTGGGGGGCGCCTGCTCCCCTGCCCCGGGCTAGAACCGCCACTGACTTGAACATCATACCAACTGTTACTAGTATAAACATAAATATATAACGGTAATAAATAAATTAAAAAAAAAGTCACAACAACAAAGTTAATATTGTTAAGAAATAGTGTTGCCCAAAATCGGTCTTGGTCTTGTTCTTGCGTTTTCGCAAGACCAAGACCAAAACCAAACCGCCTAATTTTAGCAAGACCAAGACCAAGACTTACTGTTCAAGACTTGAGCAAGAAGAAGACTAAGCCTGCGAAACTCTTGCGTCTTGCAGTTTGAACTGAGGGTCGTTTTAGGGGAGTATATAAGTTCAGCTCTATGAGAAACAAAAAAATTGTAACAAAAATTTTGAAAATTGGACTTATGCGCATTACGAACAATACCATAAACATACATAGCGAATCAAAATATCCATTAAAAGAACACTCGACACATTTGATATGTATTCAGAGGTCATTATTATAATGTAAAAATAAAATTTTTTAGTACCTACATTCTTTCTTAGCAGCCGACTTCTTTGCTCTGAAATTAATTGTCCTGGTTTTGAGAATAGTCGTCTTCTAATCATATTCATATAACACAACATTCCTGCGTTGCGAAGCCTACAGTAATATCGAATATCGTATCCAAACTTTTTAAAAATATGTCACCTTAGCACTTATATAAATTACATTAATAATTTTTTTCATTATTAGTTTTCTAGGAATCTAAACACCAGAAATCTTATCAGTATGTATACATTATTATAGTGAGACTGTTATGTATTGTTTCTGCTGACTGTGTCCTGTGTTATGAGGTCACTCGGCTAAACAAAATTTGCCGAAACAGCGCGGCTTTTATTTATAAGTATCATAACCAGACAAAAGTATAAAGATAATGCCGGATATCGTGTAAACATAATACCGAAATATTATTTTAACGATATACACTTCTTTCAAAAAACGTCAAACTACTGTCAAAGTGTAAAGACGCATTTCAAAGTTCCTCTCGAAAATTTAAATTTATTATCAGTTTTTATTAGTTAAATTCGTTAAATTTTCTTTTTTAGTTTCGCCAATTTAGTTATAGTTTAAGTTTTATATAAATATAAGTCAGTTTTAGCGTTCGAAGTGATTAAATCTTGATGAGCGGACACGGTGACGGTGACCCTCCCGATCCCGGAGAGGACGAATTTTACAAGTTTAGAGAAGAACAGAATAATAATATGGAAATAACAGCGGTTTCAGGTATCGATAATATTAATAAAAATGTCAATAGCAGCTCAATCTCAAACGCTTCATATTTCGTCAAACTCGTCACAATTAAATACAAATGAGATTAGAACTACCTATAAATATTTACAAACTGACACAGGTCCTTTTGAAGTAATAATTGAAAATAAAAGTGATTTACGTTTAAATGCGATTAGGGTTGGTGACATAATATTAAAAAATTGGCCGGAACTGGATAATAAAATAAAAAGAATTGTTTTGGGAGGAAAACATCGAGTAGAAGTAGTTTTTGGAGAGTCAAAGTGGGCCAATTTTTTAGTAGATCAAAATAAATCAAAAAGTTTTACTGAAAATAAACTTGAGGCTTATATACCTAAATTTATTATTTATCGTCAGGGTATTTTAAGGGATATTGATAAAGACAGAAAACGACTATAGAGATTACGAAGCAGAGGAGCAAGCTGGCTTTAGAGCTGGGCGGTCCACAGTTGTAGACCACCTGTATTCTATTACGCAAGTTATTGAGAAAAAAACAGCCGTCAATAAAGAAGTTCACCTGGTATACTAGACTTACAAAAAGCATATGACAGTGTGCCCCTCAGCAAACTATGGTCAACCCTACATCAAACAAACATTAAACATGGTCTTATCAAAGCAATCCAAAGTCTGTATAATGGAACGATTTCAAAAATTTAAACTGGATCAAGGATGTCTGAGGGATTTAAGGTCACGAAAGGATTGAAGCAGGGTTGTTGTATTTCGCCTACCCTTTTTAAAATTTATCTGGAACAAGCACTCAAGCTGTGGAAAAAAAATGTAATGGCATGGGAATTGCTCTCAATGACGACACAACACTATACACTTTATGTTTCGCTGATGACCAAATTCTGATTACTCAAGATCATGACGACTTAAGTTACATGACGCGGAAGCTAATAGAAGAATATAACAAATGGGGTCTCGAAGTCAACATTAATAAAACTGAAGCCATGTGTATTGGAGGAACAAAGCAGTCCATTACATTAGACGATGGGGTAGAAATTAAATAGTGCGATGAATACAAGTACCTGGGCATGAAGATAACTCAAAATGGAACACTCGATGCTGCTATAAAAGACAGAAACGTACAGGGTAGAAAAGCCATATCCATGATGAACGGCATTCTGTGGGACCAGACAATATCTAAAGCGACAAACAGCTCATATACAATAGCATACTTAAAAGTATAATCACATATGGCAGTGAAGTTTGGCCACTGAAACTAAGAGCGCAGAAAATGTTACTAGTAACAGAAATGGACTTCTGGAGAAGAGCAGCAGGCAAATCAAGAAGAGATCGGATACCGAACGAGAGAATACGAGAAATGATGGGAGTAACACACACAATAATTGATGTTTTGGCCTCATTAAATTTATTTCATTCGAAGTACCTGGCCTATTTTCTTGCCCAGATATTGTACTAAATTTTTTGTTTTCTCTTTAATTACCTTTCGTTAGTACTAACTAGTCGTGGTTGTCAGTAAGTAAGAACAAATTGAATTGTTAAGTCGTTTCCTGTAGTTATCAAGTGTCGCCAAAAAACGCCGGTTTCAGTTATAGTAAAAAATAAATTAACCCTTTCTCCCTCCTTCCTTCACCTTACTAATAACTGAAGACTTCTCGACCTACCAGTTAAAATAAGGTAAGAATTTTTTTTGTTATTATTTCCATACAGTCCGCTTTAAATTCGATCGCGTAATAGACCAGCATAGCCCAATCGCCACCCCATAAGTTTGGCCTTCTAGCCGGATCGTCTTGAATCAATTTCGTTGTTGCTTTGCCGGTTCAAGATCTGATCTATCGTATTTTTCGCATTGGATAAATTTATTTAAAATTATAATTGTAATCGGTATAGTATATTTGTCGTGTTAAAATCTAATTAAATCGTAGTGTACCCTTTTTTTGTCGTGTATCGAAAAACCTTGTTCTTCGGTCGACTATAGTTGGAACATTGAATTCGTGTTTTTGCTTCTGAACCCATCGCTTAGTGAAATCGATTTTGATTAAGTAAATATATTTGATTTGGATATTTTGCAAACCTAAAAATAATTTGTTTGGATTTAGTTTAATAAAATTTTAGTAATTGTTGAAAAAATATATACACCTAACTACTATTCTTGACATATTTTGGGTTTTGTTCCATTTTATTTCTTCATCATTGATAATTTTTTGAAAGAATTTCAATATTTATTATTAAACATGCCTAAAAGTCAAAACGAACTAAAATTGGAGCGATTATGCTCTAAACGTGAAACTATCTTTCGTAGGGCTCAATTATGTTACGATGCCGGGTCGGCCTTAGAAAAAGATCCAGAAAATGCCTCAAAAATGCGTAACTTTGCAGTTAGATATAGTACTTTCGAAAAAACTCTATCAGAATATGAGGAAATTGTTCAAGATATCGTTATATTAAAACAAGAGATGGAGCCAGATGCTGGCGTTGCATACCATACGCATTTAGATGCATTTTATGATCTCTACTCCAATATTGAATATTTAGCTTCATTATTAATAAATAAACCTGCTGTTTTGAGTAATAATCCCAATAGTACTAATAATTCTACTATTAAAATGCCCAAATTTGAATTAGTTAAGTTTGATGGTGAAGATATATCTCTGTGGCCTGTTTTCTATGAAAATTTCAAACAATTTGTTCATAACAAAATAGAATATCCCAAGTCCGATAAGCTACAGTATTTGTTGAGTTGTATTTCCGGGAAAGCCTTGAAAAGCTGTAGCTCAATAGAACCCATTCCTAATAATTATGACATTATTTGGAATATGCTTGTTGAAAGATATAATGATAAAAAATATTTGTTTAATCTCTATATGGATCGAATTGTTAATTTTCGCGGTTTGCAATCTAATAATCCATCATATTTGGAAATATTTTTGGAAAAGTTTGATACTAATGTTTCTGCACTAAAACGATTAAATCTCGATAATTTAGATGATCATATTTTAACTTATTTAGCTATGTTAAAATTACCACAAGATACCATAGATTCATTTGATTTAATAAGAAATAATAATGATTTACCCGCTTATGATGATTTATTGAAATTTTTACGCCAACGTAGTAAATCTCTTATTAAAAATGATAGATCAAGGAATTCCAAAAATAATTTTTCGTTTCAAAAACCGAACAAATCGTTTCATTTGCAAGAACAGAATACGTATTCCTCCATAGATTGTGTTGTTTGTAAAAAAGGCCCACATTTAATTAAAGACTGTAAGCACTTTTTAGGGCTACCATTTGAATCCAGATTTAAATTAGTGAAGGAAAATAATTTATGTTTAAATTGTTTTTCTTCAAAGCATCGAGTATCCAATTGTCCGTCAAAATTTTCTTGTGTTGTGTGCAAAGCTAGGCACCATTCCAAGTTGCATAAGCCAAATACTACTCGGCCTAATGAGAATGTTCCATTTCCCTCCACTAGTACTGAGCCTACCTCTGGTTCTTCTGATAATCCTTCTAGTTTACATGTCCGCCATTCTAAAAATATCCCAAATGAATCAGAATCGAGTTCTGTTAGTCTGTTTGGGACAATAATGGTTAAAGTTGTTGATAAATGGGGTAGTGCTCACAAGGTTAGATTTTTGTTAGATAGTGGTTCTTCTGCTAATTTTCTTACTTTTGATTGTTCCCGAAAATTAGGCCTAAGTTATTCGAAATTAAATTTGACAGTTTCTGGTATAGGAGGATCAACCACCCCGATAGTAGGTAAAACCAACATTGTTATCTTTTCCCATTTTGATAAAAAAATACAATATCCTATAGAAGTGTTGCTTATAGACACAATCTCTAATAAGTTGCCAGATCAACCAGTTGACAAAGACTGTATTAACAGTATAGAACACTTGAAATTAGCTGACCCGAATTTCTTTTTTCCTGGCAAGATAGATGGTATTTTAGGCTTATCTGTCTTTTCAAATATCATTGGTTGTAATAGAGTGTCATGCGAAGATTCTCTATCAGCTATTGAGACTAGTTTAGGTTATGTAGTCATGGGCTCAGCTGCACCAAATTTTGAAAAAATCCACACATATTTGTCTTTCGTCTGTAACCCTTTGTTGAATTTAGATTCCTTGGTCGAAAGAATGTATGAATTAGAGGATTTGCCCACTGTTACTAATAGTTCATCAGAAGATGAAATTTGTGAAAATTTATTTTTAGAAAATGTATGTAGAGATGCAGATGGTAGATACACAGTTTCATTGCCGTTCCAAAATGATCCTAATGTACTGGGTGATTCTTTTGTTCTTGCTAAAAATAGATTGTTGTCCTTAGAAAATCGCCTAGCACCAAACCCAGAACTTAGAAAACTTTACTGTGATATCTTTCAAGACTATTTAGACCAAAAGCACATGAGTTTAGTTCCCATTCAAACCATTGATTCGTTGTCGTATTATATTCCCCATCATTGTGTTTTTAAATCAGATAGCCCTTCCACTCCTTGTAGAATAGTCTTTGATGCCTCTATGAAAACTAGTAAAGGACCGTCATTAAATGAAATTCTTTATAAAGGTCCAAAATTACAAAATAATCCTACCACAATATTGTTGAATTTTCGTCTTTTTCCAATCGCAATTGTCGCTGATTTGAAACAAATGTATAGGCAGGTTAAAGTGGTTGAATCTCATTGTTCGTTTCAAAGAGTTTTGTGGAGATTTGATACCAATGATCCTATTTCTATTTTCCAATTAAATACTTTAACTTTTGGAGTAAAAGCCTCACCATATCTTAGTCTCAGGGTAATAAAACAATTATGTAATGACGAATCTAAAAGTTTTCCTGATGCTATCATCCCAATTTTAAGAGATATGTATGTAGACGATTTTATTAGCAGTTTTCCAAATGTTTCTGAAGCTATAGTTACACACACTCAGTTAGTGAATTTGTTTCAAAAAGGTGGTTTTAAATTAACCAAATGGATGTCGAACTCGAACGATCTACTATCGACAATCCCCGAACCCCTTCAATTGGTCAAAACCAAACAATTTGATAAGTCAGTCTCCAAAGTGTTAGGATTGCAATGGGAAGAAAAATGTGACAATTTTAGTTTTGGGTTAGAAATACCCTCATCGACCCGTTGTACAAAAAGAAACATGCTCTCACTTGTTGCTCGTATGTTTGATCCCTTGGGATTCCTATCTCCTATAACCCTCTTGCTTAAAATTTGGATAAAGAAACTTTGGACTCTAAAGGTAGATTGGGATAGTACCGTACCAAAAGAAATCGAAATAGCATGGGAAAAGTTTCAAAATGAATTTCATGTCCTATACAAAATACAAATTCCACGCCATATAGCAGTTACACCTAATTCGTCGTTGTCTTTTGTAGGATTTTCAGACGCAAGTGCTGCTGGATACGCAGCCATTGTTTATTCCAGGGTTGTTAATTGTACAGGTCAAGTTAAAGTTACTTTACTGTACTCTCAATCTAAAGTATCTCCAATGTCTAAAATAACTCTTCCTCGATTAGAGCTTTGTGGAGCGCTTCTTCTCTCAAAGCTTCTTTCACATGCTATTGAAACTTATTCTCCTAGACATAATATTGATAAAATTTTTGCCTTAAGTGATTCCATGATTGTATTAAATTGGATAAAGTCCTCAGAGAAAAATCTCAAAATATTTGTTCAAAATAGAGTTGGTACAATTCATAAGATGGTTCCGTCAGAGTATTGGTTTTTTGTTCCTGGAAAGGAAAATGTTGTTGATTGCGCCTCTCGAGGTTTGTTTCCTTCTTCGTTAGTCAACCATTCCACATGGTTTACTGGTCCAAATTGGTTACTGTTGGAGCCAGAATATTGGCCTATTCAGTCTGTCAACGGACAGGAAATTATGATTTGTGATTCTGAATATAGATCACAAACCTTCTTTGGTAATGTCACTCGTGTAATTTCTCCGCTGTATACTCTTATTGAATATTTTTCCAGTTGGTCGAAACTTTTAAATTCCACAGTATACGTATTGAGATTTCTTAGAAAATTGTCTTTAAATAAACGGATATCTCTATTTGATTTAAAAATTGCAGAAATTGAATTAATTCGAGCTGTCCAGCAAAAGCATTTTTCTGAAGAATATAAAGCCCTTTCTCAAAATCTCGTTGTAAAATCTTCCATACGTCGTTTGAATCCATTTATTGAAAATGGAATAATTAGAGTAGGTGGACGTTTGTCCAACTCCCAATGTAGTTTTGAACAAAAACATCCGATTTTGTTGCCCAAAGCCGATCCTTTAACCATTTTGTTAATAGATTATTTCCATAAATTGCATTTACATGCTGGAGCGTATTTGTTGCAAAATCTTCTGAGAACAAATTATTGGATACTATCTAGTCGTCAGGCCATCAGAAATAGAATTTGGAGATGTAATCGTTGTTTTCGTCTTAATCCTAAACCTACCTATCCTATGATGGCTGACTTACCCGCCGTAAGAGTCAATCAGGCAAAAGCCTTTTTACACACTGGTGTAGATTATACTGGTGCGTTTTCCATTACTATAGGAAAATATCGTGGCGTAAAAACTCAAAAGGCTTACGTATGTTTGTTTGTTTGTCTAAGTACGAAAGCCATACATCTTGAATTAGCCTCCTCGCTCTCTACAGATTGTTTCTTAGCCACTTTCAAAAGATTTTTATCTCGTCGTGGAAATTGTAAGGTTTTATATTCAGATAATGGCACAAATTTTGTGGGTGCCAAGAGAGTCCTCGATGAAATATATCAATTAACTACTTCAAAAACTTATAAAGATGCATTCCAACAGGAACTTAATAATACCAAAATTTCTTGGAAAATGAACGTACCTTATGGCAGTCACTTCGGTGGTATTTGGGAAAGCAATATAAAAAGTGTAAAACTTCATTTAAATAGAGTTGTGGGGAATCAAATCCTTACTTACGAAGAATTTTTAACTGTTCTGACACAAATCGAGTGTCTTTTGAATTCGCGTCCTCTTTGTGTTCAAAGTAACGACCCTGAAAATCCAGTCGCGCTGACTCCATCGCATTTTTTATGTACAGAACCTTTAGTGTCATTACCCTCGATGGATATTGATCTTGATAAAAATATGAGTACTTTGAAAAGATATAAATTATTAGATTGCATTGTTCAACATTATTGGAAAAGATGGCATTCAGAATATTTGTCTTCTATGCAGTCTCGTTTAAAATGGAACACTAACTCGAACCCTCCCAAAGAGGGAATGGTAGTTATAATAAAAAATGAAACTATCCCACCTTTACAGTGGCCTCTGGCAGTCATAGAGACTTTGTATCCTGGAAAAGATGGGATTGTTCGAATCGTAAAAGTGCGAACCAAGCACGGTAGTTACATGCGCCCAGTCGTTAAACTGTGTCCTCTACCCAGTCAATAAACTGGAGAGGATTTTTTTATTTTATTTGATAGTTAAAATTTTAGTTTAGGGTGATGGGTTCATGTGCAGACTTAGCATATTAAAATTAAATTAGTTTTCGTTGATTTTTCGTTTATTTTAAAAATAAACTCGGGGGGGCAGGATGTTTTGGCCTCATTAAATTTATTTCATTCGAAGTACCTGGCCTATTTTCTTGCCCAGATATTGTACTAAATTTTTTGTTTTCTCTTTAATTACCTTTCGTTAGTACTAACTAGTCGTGGTTGTCAGTAAGTAAGAACAAATTGAATTGTTAAGTCGTTTCCTGTAGTTATCAAGTGTCGCCAAAAAACGCCGGTTTCAGTTATAGTAAAAAATAAATTAACCCTTTCTCCCTCCTTCCTTCACCTTACTAATAACTGAAGACTTCTCGACCTACCAGTTAAAATAAGGTAAGAATTTTTTTTGTTATTATTTCCATACAGTCCGCTTTAAATTCGATCGCGTAATAGACCAGCATAGCCCAATCGCCACCCCAATTGATGACATATAAACAAAACAACTGGTATGGTACGGCCATGTACAGAGAATGCCAGATGACAGGATCCCTAAACAGATTTTGGCATGTACACCACAAAGGAGAAGAAAAAGAGGAAGGCCGAGAAGAAGCTGGAGGGAGGGAATTGAAAAAGAACTAGGGGAAAGAAAAATCCCTCCAGGTCTATGGTTAAACAGAGAAGACAGTTAGGAGTCGGAAGGCGTCGGATAACGCTGTAAACCGATAGTAGTAGTAGTAGTAGATAAAGACATTTCAGATGAGGAGTTAAAAAATAAAATTAAAGCCTATGACTACCACTGTAAATTTACAGTAGTAGAAGTCAAAAGATTAAAAAGGAAAATTGTTGAGAATAATACTACGGTATATGTTCCAACTAAAAGTATTATTGTGACTTTTAGGGCACAAAGTTTACCTAAATATGTAGTTATTAATAAGGTATTAATTCCGGTCGAATTATTGGAACAGAAAGTAACTTTGTGTTTTACTTGCCATCGTTACGGACACGTAGGTGGACAATGTCGTGGTAAGTCAAGATATTTCAAATGTCACGGTGAACATTTATCCTCCAAATGCATGAAAAACCCAAAAAATAAATGCATTCAATGCAAAGGAGATCCTTTAGCTACAAATTTTCAGCTGTGTCCTAAATATCTGAGGCAAAAAACTATTAAAGATATTATGTCTCAAAAAAATTTAACATACAATGACGCAATTAAATAAATCCCCATAGAACATATGCAAATGCAACTACTAGTGAAAATAAAACATTAAATCCTCAATTTCCCATACAATTAGCGTCTCAAAAAGCTTTTCCACTCATTCCTAGTCAAGCTCTTCCATATTCTTCACGTTTTTCGCAGTCTAGCCCCATAGATTCCCATAAATACACTATCTATAGAAATCCAACGAAAAGGGCCAGGCCTCAAACACTTGATCCTTGTATTAATGAAGCAATCAAAATAACTAAACCAATTGAAATCGCTAGGTTACAAGGGGGTATTTTAAGTCAACAATCTTACCGAGAGAATATTATTAAAACGACTGAAATGTCAGAAACAGAAACGATAACATTAGTATTTGAATTAGTTATGGATATATTAAAGTCTTTAAATAGCGATAATATTTTAAATGTTCAACAGTTTGAAGTGGTTAATATTATTAAGGACAGACTCAATAAACAGGGATTAAGCTCGCAGACATGAACAAAACGTTTTCTATTACACAATGGAACTGCCGATCCGCAGTTTCAAATAAATGTAATTTGGAGTATTTACTTCATGAATATAAAATCAATATAGGTCTTCTTTCGGAGACTTGGTTTAAACCAAATATTTATTATAATTTCGTAGGTTATAATTGTTCAAGTTTAGATAGAGAAGATGGAAAAGCTGGTGTAGCAATTTTAATTAAGGATGAAATTAGTTTTTCTGAGATAGATTTACCTCAAATGGAAAAGATGATGGCTAGGTGTGTATGTGTTCGGATTGGTCAATTTAAGGAAGTTTATCTTGTTTCAGTTTACATAAAACCTTTGACTAGAGTTACACTGACACAATTTCTTAATTTTTTTAATAGCATACCAAAACCATGTATAATTGGTGGGGATTTTAATTCGCATCATCCGGGTTTTGGATCAGATCTAGAAGATTTTGAAGGAAGAAACCTGTTAGAAGCAATAAACTCATTAAATCTTGTATTTTTAAACACAGGGGAAGCAACCCTTGTTACTAGACAAGGCCAAAGAAAAAGTGCTATTGATGTTACTATACGCTCTCAAAATATCAGTCAATTATTTCAGTGGGAGGTACTTCAATATCCCCATGGCTCTAACCATTTACCAATACTTATGAGATGTCAACTTAGAGGAACGCCACCACCAACAAAAAGTCATAAAATATGGAAAATTAACAAGGCAGACTGGAGAAAATTTAGCACTTTGTTATATGAAAAATCATTGAAGGTTATTGACGATAGTTATGACAAATTACTAGAAGATATGAACGAAGCAGCTACCGTAGCTATACCAAAAAAGAGTGCAAATAAACGAAATAATTTGGGAAAAATGCAAACCATGGTAGAATACTGACTGCCAAGATGCAGTAACGAAACGCAAGCAGTTATTTAGTAAATATAAAGAGAATCCAAATTTGGATAATCTTAATAAATATCAAAATCAAGATGCAAGATTTGGGCCAAATTAAACAGATTCAAAAACAGGAAACAAGCAAATAGACATCAAATAGAGTGGGGAGACTGTACAGAATATTTTCATAGTAAAATCTGTCCGAATTGGGTTAACGAAAAACCAAAAGAGTTCAAAAAGTATTATACAAATGATCACATGCCAAATAAACCTTTCACAATTAACGAATTACAACAAGCTTGTAAGAAAAGAAATAATACGTCTCCCTTAATAGACAACATCCATTACCCAATGATTGCTGAGATTCCAGTTATAACTAAGCAGCGCTTATTAAGTATTTATAACAGTATATTGGAAAAATATTTAATAGTACCTATTCTTAAACCTAATAAACCTAGAGATTCTGCAGACTCCTACAGACCTATTGCATTGGGGTCTTGTATAATGAAAACGTACGAACGACTTATTAAAAACAGCTTAGAACACTGGCTGGAGAAAAATCAATTATTATCAGCAGTCCAATATAAGAGTCCAAATAAACGAAATAATTTGGGAAAAATGCAAACCATGGTAGAATAATGACTGCCAAGATGCAGTAACGAAACGCAAGCAGTTATTTAGTAAATATAAAGAGAATCCAAATTTGGATAATCTTAATAAATATCAAAATCAAGATGCAAGATTTGGGCCAAATTAAACAGATTCAAAAACAGGAAACAAGCAAATAGACATCAAATAGAGTGGGGAGACTGTACAGAATATTTTCATAGTAAAATCTGTCCGAATTGGGTTAACGAAAAACCAAAAGGGTTCAAAAAGTATTATACAAATGATCACATGCCAAATAAACCTTTCACAATTAACGAATTACAACAAGCTTGTAAGAAAAGAAATAATACGTCTCCCGGAATAGACAACATCCATTACCCAATGATTGCTGAGATTCCAGTTATAACTAAGCAGCGCTTATTAGGTATTTATAACAGTATATTGGAAAAATATTTAATAGTACCTATTCTTAAACCTAATAAACCTAGAGATTCTGCAGACTCCTACAGACCTATTGCATTGGGGTCTTGTATAATGAAAACGTACGAACGACTTATTAAAAACAGCTTAGAACACTGGCTGGAGAAAAATCAATTATTATCAGCAGTCCAATATGCATTCAGAAGAGGACGTTCAACTCAAGAAGTTACAACATCATTTGTTACTGATGTACAATTAGCATTTACTCGTAACAACTCAATCTCCTGCCTATTTTTAGGCATTAAGGGAGCATATGATGTAGTCAATCTAGACATATTGACAGGTAAATTATACGCCATAGGAATTCCAGAAGGGGTTATTGCGAACTTAATGAAGTTATACCGTGATAGAAAAGTGTATTTAAATATAAATGGAGTGATAGGTACGCCAAAATCAACATCAATTGGATTGCCTCAAGGAAGTATTTTAAGTCCATTATTGTTTATGCTGTACACTGCTGATGTTAGTAGTTCTATTACCGAAGAAACTAGAATACTTCAGTACGCAGACGACTTTTGCATCTATACGGAAAAGAAGTCGATCGAAGCTTCAATCAATGCATTAGAAAACGCCACAGAAAGAATTGCCGAATGGTCACAAAGAAATGGATTCAGCATCTCTCAAGATAAATCAGTCATGTGTTCATTTACCAGAAGACGTTATCAGCCACCAAACCAAATTAATATAGGACCTTTCACATTCCCATATAAAACATCTGTTAAATACCTTGGCATAATTTTAAATCAAAAGCTCTCTTGGAAAGAACATATTCATTATTTGTCAAAAAAATGTGAAAACGCAATAAATGTACTAAGAGCTTTTAGCCACACAAACTGGTGAGCCGATCCAAATATATCACTAATCTTCTATAGAGCACTAATACGTTCAGTGATTGACTATGGTTGTATTTTATATGGAAATGCAAATTTAACTCAATTGGAGATATTGGAAAAAAATAAAAAATAAGTGTTTACGACTCTGTCTTGGATGTATACAAAGCACACCAACACATATTTTAGAAATCGAAACAGCAGAGCCTCCTTTGCATCTTAGACGGCAATTTTTGTTTGATGTTTTTATATCAAAACTCCTAGCGCAGAAAAGATCTGAGAAAATACAAAACCTCAATTCAAAAATAGTCCCTTCTGGCGACGTAAAATTCATCCCAAAGTAATAGGCAGTTATCAGCTACTAATCCAATTTAATAGCGAGGTTTACAGAAATGACATCCTTCCCTTTTATAATTGTGATTATAACCCATTAGAACTACAAATTCCTTATTATTATCTTAATATTGAACCACATGTTAATCAATTTAACATAAATGCGTTTGTTGAACAAACAATTCTGAAAAGATGGCCGGAGTCCGATTGTATTTATACAGATGGATCCAAATTCGCCGAGTCTACTGGATGCGCCTTTTACCATTCAAATGAAAATCTATCCAAAAAATTTAAACTTTCAAATCAAATGTCTAGTTATACTGCTGAGCTCATCGCAATTCTTCAAGCTTTGAGGTATATTAATATCCATCACAAGAATAAGTTTAATATATTAACAGATAGCAAAAGTTCGGTAGACACAATAGTACAAACTAAATTTAGTTGAAAGACTGATAAGTTTGTACACACTTGAATGAATAAGGGAAAATTTACACACTTTGACATACTACATTTTCATTTTCCCTTATACAAACTAAATTATCAAGCACTTCATCAGTAGTAATTATAAAAATTTTAGAAACAATCCAGTTACTTACTAATACAGGTAAACAAATATCTTTGGTTTGGATTAAGGCTCATTATGGAATTAACGGAAATGAAATAGTGGATAGACTTGCCAAGGATGCTACTACAACAGGGGAAACGATAGAAGAACCATTAATGCCAGTCACTGATCTACGACAATGGTTTAAGAAAAAACAAATGGAGCAATGGCAACTGGAATATGATATTTCTCTTAAAGGTATAATATTTCATGATATTAAACCAAAAATTTATAGAAAACCGTGGTTTAACGATATTACAAATCAGCACTTCATTAAAACCTTAAATAGAGCAAGGAATAAACATGGTTTATATCCAGTCCCCAAAAATAAACTAGGGTTGGCCACTTCTCAAAACTGCACTTGCGGGGAGTTGGGAACATTAGAGCATGTGATTTTCGATTGCGCAAACTTCCAGATGCTGAATCAACAGTTATATAAGAATCTACAAACAGTAGGAGTAACTCTCCCCACCAATTTAAATTCCATTTTATGTACAAGAAATATAAATTTGTATAAAATTGTTTATAACCACTTAAAAAATATGGAAATTGATATTATAAAAAATATATATATATATATATATATATATATATATATATATATATATATATATAAGCCCAGAGAGGTTGAAGAGGGCGAAACACATTTCTAAGAACTGGTGTTTGGATCTTTGATTCTATTCAAAAAAATTTTTCCCAACCCGAAATGGTGGATGTGTGAATTGTTCGTAAGGGGATTTTTCCACATTCTCTATTTCATCTGTTTGTTTTTCATCTGTTTATATATATATATATATATATATATATATATATATATATATATATTTACTCCCAGCGTATGAAGTGAGCCACATATCAAAAGAAACTGCGGTTGAAGTGAGGTCCTGTACAAAGTGAGGTCCAGTATACGGACCTCACTTAGTCAATCAATGTAAGACTTTTTCGTAGACATGTACTGATAGCAAACACTGTTTTTTTACAAAAAAAAAGTGGGACCTCACTTTGTATGGTCCACATCAATTTTTAGTTCAGAGATTTTCCGCATAGAGGCGCTGACTTTGGCGTATATTTTCTAACCATGTATATTCTATGCCCTGTTGAATAACTTACGATACACATAGTGAGGACCATACAACTGGCAACATCTGTTCAACCAATCTTTAAAACAGTGGATCGTCAATCGTCGCATAAATTCAAACAGTACAAAAATGTTTAATACTTTAATCCTTTTTGAGAGCGTAGGCGCAAAATTTCGGTCGAGTTCTTTTTAAACGCATTTATTTTTTTCGAATCCTGAGATAACTAATAGGTATTTTTAAAATATTTAAACGCAAAATAGAAGACTACATTATTCCCGAGGGCAGAAAGTCCCTTATAATGAACAAAAAGTTTCTTTTGTAATATATATTTAAAATTAAAAATCAGACTATTTTTTTTCACCCCTGTGACTTATTAAAATAAATATTATAGAAGTTCTCAAGGACTTTCGACCATGGATAATACAGTAATATTTCTTTCTGCGTTTAAATTTTTTAAAAATACTTAAGGTTTTCTCAGTATTCGAAAAAAATGAACGCATTTAAAAATAATTCGAGCGAAATTTTTGCGCATATGCTCTCAGAAAGGCTTAAAATACTATAAATTTTTGTAATCAGTATTTCAATAGTTATTTATGATATAAGTGTTAAAAGTACACGTTTAAGGCACGCATGTGAAAGTTTGCAGAATGAGCGACAGCGAGTTCTGCAATTCACATGAGTGCCTTAAAAATGCACTTTTTAACACGCATAACATGCAATATTTTTTCTACAAACGTAATTACAGGACAATATCTACAAAAACTTTTACTTGAACTTGACTGACATTCCATTTTTATATTTTTTTGACATTACATCAAAATTGCCTATACGATCAATACGAATTGCAGTGCCATAAAAATTTTAAAGCACTAGTGCCTTAAAGCAGCGCCGGATAAAGGGGCGGGCGAGCCGGGCGACCGCCCGGGGCGCCAGAATTTGGGGGCGCCAAATTTTGAGAGACGCTGATATATAAATATAATATTTACCCCCCTCCGTGGCTCAGTGGTAAGAGCGCCTGCCTTTGGATCGAAAAAATTCGAAAGGTTGTGGGTTCGAATCTCACCAGGGTCGGAAATTTTTCATTTATTATAAATTAATAAATGAATATAGTTTCTGTCCTCGTGGGATCGGTTCTCACCGGAGGGACCGCAGACGTTCGGATACAATTAGCGTCTCTTTGCAAAGACAATGACGTCGACATTGCAAAGTAACAAGCCACCTACTCAACACCCACACTACTTACACATGACACTAGGTACCTAACTGTTCAAAATTACCGTACCTACCATGCCAATGGCCATTAGTTGTCGAGGCATTAGCTAAACAAAAAAAAAATATAATATTTTTTACATTCACTATTTTTTTGGACTTTATAGATTATCTTTGGGCTAAGATTACTCCTAAGACAATTAATATTAAATAATTGTAACAATAAGAAAACTATTTCTAGCTCACAAAAATTCTCTAATAAAAATAATGCAACCTAAAAACTGTTATGGCTTTTAAAGGTCATTTTTGTCAGGTAATACCTATCACTTTTATGGTATTACAATGTTATACATACATACTTAAAATACACGAAGATCAGATTTACGAAGTATCAACAAATTTATGAATAGTCAGTGATATTATTATACTGCTACTTGTCATTATAGCCTCAATGGTTAGATATAGTTTTGTCTTCCTGTTCTGTAAACTTTGCTTTATCAACATTGTCGTGTGTCCGTGGGTGTGTAATTTGAAATAAAAAAAAACAAACCAGGTATATCTATATGAATTAGAATTGACAAGTTCTTTTTCATAATATGAATATATAGAAATTTATTTCGAATACTTTGTACGCGTTAAGATGTTTCACTTTTTGCATAAAAACGGCACGAACGACGTATGAAAAAAAGGAATAATAGATTTTTGTATATGTATGATAAATTGAACGAGTAATTCCAAAATGATTTGTTATTTGAAATATCTCAGTGGCGTACTATGTTTTTCTTTAAAAAAATTCACACCATTTCAACAGTAGATATAAAATTATTAATTTTATGTCAAAAAATGCGCAATAATTACCTCTTAAAACACATCAAATTTCATTTGCATATCTGAACCGGTTTTAGAACAATAAAGAAATCGTCAGTTTGTAAGAAAAATGTCAACACCCCATATCTCGGAAACGAAGTATTTGCTGACATACGCTTATAGAGCAAACTGTCATTATTTTTTCATATAGAATTACCCTTTAAAGTTTGTTGCATTTATTTAGAAACATCCTGTTTTTTCTTGACCACCCTGGATTTCCATAGTTTTTCCTGTATTATTTCACTTGACCGTTATTTTCAGTTCTTTCTGTTTTTCCAGTCCTGCAGGTTTCTTTTCTAATATTGCTTCGTCCATTTTATCTCTAAAAGATTTTCGGGGTCTGTCTCTCTTCCTTCTTCCTATCGGGCTCCAATCTGTTATTCTGTTTATCAACGATTTTGGTCTGCTCTTCTGCCATGTCCGTACCAGGTTAATCTCTTTTGTTCTATGTTGTCTATTATCCCTTGAATTCATTACCATTATTTTCTTAATCTCTATGTTATTTATTCTATCCCTTCTACAGCTTCTACTTAGGTATTCGATCTCTGTTGCTCTTATTTTGCATTTGGTTTTCGTATTTTTTATTCAATTTTCACACCCATTATTCAGAATACTTTTTGTCATGGTGTTATATTATATTCTTCTTTTTGTTTTTATACTGATGTTCTTATCCCACAGTACCGGGTTTAATTTTAGTATGCAGCATATTGTTTGTCCTAGTAACTCGATACCTAAAACCATAGCTTGGTTCTATAGGTATCGAGTCATAGAGATAATAAAAAGCTCATGAGATAATAAAAAAAAATAATGAATGATTTTATTTGAATTTGCATAGATGATTGTAAGGCCAAGGATATCACAACGGCTCTAAAAGGAAGAGAAAAAATAAAGATGTACAAGCTCGCGTTTGCAAAGAATATCCGCATGTTATTTTATGCTAAGTGGATGCCACTCCCTCAATTTAGTTATTGGGGATGCAGCTATATCTTGCGCACAATCAACATGTTTTTTGGTCTTGTAGAAGATTTATACACACTAAATGATATAAATGAGTCAGATTAAATAAATTATTAGACGAATTTTTTACTAAGCAACAACATTTTTGTTTAATTTAGTAGCATTTTGACAACGACACCCGATTTGGGCGTCGAAACGATAATAAAATTATTTTTTTCAATTTAATTGTGGCTTATTTTCCATCTAAATAGTTATTTATACACATTTTTTACTGGTTGTTGATAATGTGCATTTATCTTTTACCTCGCTTCTTCGTCGCTTGAACTTAAAATGTGCTCGCTATGCTATGCCCTATGTTGGATAAGTTGTAAGTAATAACTATCCTACTATTTTTTAAATAAATATATTTTTACATAGTTCTTTATGGTAAAATTTTGATTTTTTCCTATTTTTTTTATATTTGCAGTAAATTTGTATATTCTTATATGAAGGGGCGCCAAATTTTATTTTGCCAGGGGCGCTCAGAACCCTAAAACCGGCCCTGCCTTAAAGTAGCATTTTTAACGCACGTATGGAGTTCTAAAAATTGCATTTTTAACACGGTTGTAGAAAAAAGCCTTTAAATGAGGTGTCACATGATGTACTTACTTTCCTATTTAAAAAAATCAAAGTTGTGCCTGTCACCTGAAGAAGAGGGATCGCGTAAAGTTCGAAACATTTACGCTATAATATACTATGATTATTTTAAAAATCGACCTATCCGAGCGTTTTTCTTATGTGCTAAAAATAAATAAGTTAATAAGGGGGGTAAAACTTATTCCAGCGAACTGTATTTGTAACAACCAAGGTAGGGATGGCGGTTGTTGAACAAAAAACCGGTTTTCGGTTATACCGGTTTTTTACTTACGGTTTAACCTGGCGGTTATAACTGGTCAAAAAAAGCGGTTGTTCCAAAAACCATTTTTCGGTTTTTTTAATCAGAAGCAAATACTCGATAGGTTATAATGTTAATATAATGTTATGTGTTACATAATATTGTGTTTTCAATTTTATCAATCAAAGGCAAAATAAAAATTAAATTAATTTTTTTTTTAATAACGCGGGCACATAAATTTGATACACCCTGTATATTGATCTGTAAATATTTATTAGAATTTAGTTTGGATGTAAGTGGATTTCTTTTTTTAATGAGCTTTCCGATGAACCATTAAAGACTTTTGTGAATAATTAAAGTGAAAATAACGATGTATTTTGATTTAAAATGGAAAAAGATTGTTTAGGGTAGAGGTAATTATCAATTTCTAGAAAAGTGGTTTTAGGAGAAAGTTTGGAATTTTAGTATCTTTGTTTCAACACGAGTAAATGTTGTATAGTTCTCAGAAGGTAATTAGGATGGTCGGAATGGTTTTGAGGGTGACTGTTTTGTTTGTCGAATGGAAAAGTCGATGTTTCAGATTCTTGGCAACGTGGAAGGGGAAAAGTAGTTTGAATGATTAAGAGAGTTTGAAGGGGACGTCATTATGTTTTTGGCATCGCTGAGGACCGGTTCGACGTTTTAGTGGATAGATAGTTAGCAGATACCAGTGGCTGTTTGATAGTGGAGAATAGTGTTGAAAAGTGGAACGAGAGACAGATCAAATTGAGACGAAATACCTCTTTGATTCTGTATTATTGTGAGAAGGAGAGCAGAGAATTTTTGGAGTTTTGTTTGAATCGAGTACGTGTCAAAAGAGGCCCGGCTTGTTGGAGAATTGGTGCTGGTATGCTGATAGTTTTAAAGCTGGAGAACGGAGAGGGCTTTGATGAGTAGCCTTTAACATAGTCAACGAGGGAGAGCTGTTTTGGGTCACGAGAAGACATCAGAGTGAGTGAAGCAAAAGGTCAGTCAACTTATGTGAAAGATATTTTTATGTTCGGAAACTAAAATTTTGAGTAAAAGGCATATGAATTAAAATTCCAATATTTCTAAAAGTAAATAGGAAGTATAGCTAATCTTGCGAATACATAAATTTGTTTTGTTTAGTTTGTTTTACCAAAGTCATCGGGAACAAACCGATAAATTGTTTTTTTTTAACTATAATAAATTTAAGTGGTAAAGATTTCATTCAGACATCTGTGTCCACAGGTTTTAGATTTGATAGAGTTTAGAGTATTGATTTTGACAAATAAAAGACAATTCTGTATGTTTATTTTAATATTTTGCTTTATTTCTTTTCCCTATTTTATCCCGATTAGGATCAACTAAGAGATACTGAACCCACGAGAGAAGATAAGTATAACGTGATATAATTTAGATTTTTTTTATAGTATAAAAAGGCACCCTGAGATTTTTTATTCATTTTTATGTATGATTTGCGACAATTAAATAATTAATCAGATAAATAATAATTAATATATAATTAATAAAAAGCAGATCATAACAATACATTTATATTGCAATTCAGTTTGCTCAATTTTCCTCCCGAAAAATTCCCCAACCAATTCAACCTATAAAAATTTTCCCATCTGCTTTCAAATTACCCTAAAAATGGGCGAAAGTACCCCAATCTGGCATCTCTGATTCCCAAAACTCCCAAAAGTGATGATCCTACCGATCTACCGACATGTCCCTAGGATCTATCGAGTTTAAAAAAATATCCAAATGACATATTTTACTTAAGAGGAAACAGTAGCGATCAACAGGTAGCGAAAACGCGTTCCAAGATTGCGGCTGTAATTTTGAATATTTTTTCGAGATATGTGGCACACGTATTCGTAATATAATAAAGAATGGCGGTACAGAGCCCAATTTAAAAAATATATTGATATGTGGAAATTACTCTGTAATTAAATACAATATTAAAAAAAACGAGCCTGTACCGCCACTAAGAAGAACAAAAAAATACATTTTCCTCAAATAAACTTTTTTATCCGATGCCTAGATTTTGTGTCATTTTGGAACTACTAAAATTTTTTATTTCATTAGTAGTTCCAAAATGACACAAAATCTAGGCATCTGATAAAAAAGTTTATTTGAAGAAAGTGTATTTTTTTGTTCTTCTTAATGGCGGTACAGACTCGTTTTTTTAATATTGTATTTATTTACAGAGTAATTTCCACATATTAATATATTTTTCAAATTGGGCTCTGTACCGCCATTCTTTATTATATTACAAATACGTGTGCCAAATATCTCGAAAAAATATTCAAAATTACAGCCTCAATCTTGGAACGCGTTTTGGCTACCTGTTGATGGCTACTGTATCACCTTAAAAATAAATTCGATAAACCAATTCATCATTTATTGCCATCAAAAAATTTCAGTAGGTAGTATTTTTTAACACATTTGTATAATACCTTTCATTTCCTAAGAATTATGTATTATTTAAAAATTACATAATGGAGATTCCTAATCGTATTTCGGTATTCACATTTCATACAAGAGTCTCAAAGTACTCAAGTATAAACAATTTTTAGATGATTTTGGGAATATCGATTTCAAGCAGATCACTTACCTTTTTATGTAAATATTCATGTGTTTCATAAAAGCTGATGTGACACTTTCGTCCAGTTCTTTATTAGTAAATAAAAGTTGAATTATGGTTGTTTGGGTTAATAATTACTTCGCATATTATTTTTATAATACATATATAGTAGGGGAGCAAAGTATGCTAAATGTGCAGTCACTCGAGCGCTTTGGGGACCTATTGGGTTGTGATTATTAGGTTCTAAAACCAAAAAAGTTAAGTAAAATTTTCCATTTTAGTGGGGACTTTCCATATTTTAATTTAATTTTCCATTTCCAACACCCGTTTTCTCCGATTATAGCGCCACCTATCCGTAATTAGAAAAAACGTTTCGAATAAAAGTTGCTTATTTTTACGCAAAGAATCCAAATCTGAAATAAAAAAAAGGAGTTCCTATTTAAGATTTTAAAGTAACCCCCCCCCCCCCCCCACCTCCGTGGGGTCGTGTTTGGTACCATTCGATAGATTTCAGAAAAAATATTCAGAAATTGTAGTGTATTACCTATAAGAAGTTACCGTTAAGCCGGGTCCAGACTATGTAACAAAACATGTTAAATAACAAAGTTTTGTAACTTTTTACAAAATTTTAAATAAACAAGTTTTAAAACACAGTGTTGTATAACATTTTTCTGGTTATATAGCATGTTTTATGTTATCCAACAGATGTCGGTAAACATCAAAGAAAGTTATAAAACCGCACCGCGACTGATCTACACCTAAAAACATGTTATTGAAACATTTCTCTGGCATAGTACCTACGCGAGCAGCAACCGTTGGAGTCATATCGCCTTGTTCATTCTGGAGTGATTGTGCTAGATTTTTCTTTGCTCTGTTCACGTAGGGTTATTTACTCGATGAAATTGTCGAAAGAACTGACTACTCATTTAATTGAGCTATTTCGTAAGTAACGAGTATTATGGGATTGCTATGGGATGAGCTACATTTATTGATTTAAAAAACAAATAAAAAACACGATGAATAGACTGAAATAGAAGTGAAAATAGATACAGAAACTGTAGTTAAAACTAATGCAATGCACGTACGCCTATAACTCAAGCCAACAAAAGAAAAGCAGTACGCGGAACCTTAACAGCAAATCGGTGAAAATCAACTCTAAATTTGACATAAATACTATTCTCTACAGAGCAGAGTGTTCAGACATAAAACCTGTAACATTCACTTCATTCGCTACACAGATGCAGACTGCTTCATCAGCTACTCAAACAGGCACTCAATCATACAATATATCTGAGCCTTTCTATTCCGTCCACTACACCTACATCCGCTACTTCTCCAGCTACGCCAATTCAAACAGACAGTGACACTCAATCATGAACAGGTGAAGACGATAATACTGAGGAATTAAATTCTACAGAAATGTTATACTTCCTCTCTGAAACAATGAGTAAAAAGTTTAAAAAATATGAGGCGTTCTTTGCAAAAACCCCATATGTCACTTTTTACAACATCGGAGATATTTAAAAAAAAGTTATTTAATTGAACCCTATTAAGTTTACGGAAATTCTCAAATTAATGATTTATTATTTTGATGATTACACACAGTTTACAATATAAATAACATTATTTTTTCCTTTTGTTTATTTATGAAGGACATTTATTCATTTGACATATGGGGTTTTTGCAGGAATTTTTCATTAATTTATAGGAAAAACGATATTTATAGTAATAAACCAAAATAAAAAATGAACGAAAAATGGTGTTTACTTATAATATCACGCAACACAACTATTCGAAGGATATTTAACCTATAAAAACCTACTGACAGCCCACGGTTCTGACAGCCAAGCGATAAAGTTTCCCGCAAAAACACCAATAACAACTATGGTTTTGAAGGGAATTGCGCTTGACATATGGGGTTTAGGCGGAATCGCCTATATTTTTGTCGCTTATATTTTGAACTACTGTAATTTTAATGCAAGTTTCTTACGCAAGGAACGTAGGTAATTAGTCCTTCAATCCAGGGGGGGATTGATTCATTAGTGGGCCCGGTGCTAATTCTTGTAGAGGGCCCTACCCAACTCTTTTTTGACAAGGCACTTTAAAAATTAAAACAATATAAACTTCAGTACATTTAAAATTATGCAGAAGATACAAGGCTAAGACAAGGTAACGCTTTTTTTCTTTGTTTATTTTCAACAAATGCTTTTATGACACTTTCAAAATAAATGTCCCCCAATACGTCATTCTCAATAGAGCAGATCGATAACGGAACTAAATAATCTGTTCTCGCCCATTGAGGACCTTAATTTATTTTTAATAAAGCTTAATTTTGAAAATGATCTTTCGAATTCGCAGTTCGTTATAGGTATAGTTAAATATATTCTTAAAACAATATAGGTATTTGAAAACACTGAAACAAGGTATTTTTCGATAATAATATCCAACATGTCTTTAGGTGTTACTACAGAATTTTCGGAATTAGGAAGAGATAAAATTAAATTTTGAAAAAATATAATCTCTTCGATAAATGCCTGATCTATATCAAGCGGGTACGTTTCGATAAGATTTCGCGCATATTGTTTTAATGTTTCACAATGTTGTTCTGAAGCTATTTTCTTGTGGTATTTTTACAATTTTAACTATTTATAATGGGAAATAAGCCACAATATTATTAAAAAATGATTTTTATTAACGTTTCGACGCCCAAATTAGAAGATTTTTTTTACTAAGCAACAACATTTTGTTTATGTTAGTAGTATTTTGTATTTTGACAACGGCACCCGATTTGGGCGTCGAAACGTTAATAAAAATCATTTTTTAATAATATTGTGGCTTATTTCCCATTATAAATAGTTAAAATAAATGTTTCACCTTCAATAGTGAGAAAATTTCCAAAAAATGCAAAAAGATTAGATATATAACCGTATGCTTCACGTCGCTTGTCTAACTCTGTCACTAATGTATCGATCGATAAATAAAATGTTTCGACTTTAAATTTGTTTGAACCTTCTAAATGTGAAGAGGGCCCGTCTGGAATTTTTTTTTGAATCTGCTCGTTTTTTTGAATAATCAAATTTAACGTATAAACTAATTTTTTTTTGATTTTTCTTCAAAGTATTCAAAATTTTCACGGTGTTTTGTATACTACTGTGTAGTCCTTGTAGTAGAAGTGTGCCAGTGTTTAAATCCAGACCACGTTTTTGAAGAATGGTACTAACTGTTCCAAGTTGTGTCAAAATTTCGTTCCAAAATACGGTTAAAAAAGCAGTTTCAAATTTCTCAAGGATTTTTACTAAAGTTCCACTTTCCGTAAAGCTTTACTTGTTGTTAAGCTTAAAGGGTAAAGTAGGTATATTTTATATTTCATTTCTTAACTTTATGGCACCCATTGAAAGACATCTATTTTTGTCAAACACCTTTAACTTTCAGAGCGATTTAAAAGCATTGTATTGTAAGATTTCCGAAAAGGAGATGTAAAAGTATACCTGCTAATCTGTTGCCATTTGTGTCATGTCATAAAAGGGTGGTTATGGGGTGTTCCTTTCCTTTTCTCTCAGAAAAAATATTATATGAAATTGTCAATACAACAATAATTTCAAAGTAATTTTTACAATAAATAAGAGGAGTTTGGTAGGGTAAGTACGACGGCGCGTCAGAATGCCAAATACGTAATTTTAGACAAATGTGTAGGTCTTCTGGGGGCCCCTTCAACCTGGGGACCCGGTGCTACAGCACCTCTAGCCCCCCCCCCTAAATCCACCACTGCTTCAATCCATAGAAGCCATAAGTCCATTTCCGAAAAAAAAGGACAACTGGGGTTTTTGCAAAGAACGCCTCATATACTTTGCTAATAATATAACTGTTAATCTTTCTCTTACTGGAATTGCATCTCGAAATGTCTTTCCTGCCTATTTTATGGCCGATTTCATTTATAAGAAATTCAAAATCAGAACTTTCTATTCTTAAGAAGTTTTTAAAACTGCCATCACATTTAATGTCTCCTGTCGATGGGTCTATGTTATCTCTTTCCAGATCAGCTAAAAAAGCTGTACCACTACCTATATTTTGCTCGAGCTGCTAATGAAGGACACATCCAAAATATTAATTTAACACGCCGGTGTCGCCTCCACAATATTACACAAGCTGCTGTTGCTATGAAGAGATCCTCCATACTTATATGACGCAATTTTATATACTACCTAACCCACCAGCTATCCATCTAAAATGCTGCAAACTTTATGCTCATGTTGTTGTTTTGTTTTTTGTTATATAGTCTGGATACTCATGCTATTAACAAGTTACATAACAAAGTTGTACAACAAATTTGTTGTACAACTTTGTTATTAGCATGTTTTGTTACATAGTCTAGACCCGGCTTTAAAAGTTCCCCGTTTCAGGAAAAAATATTGTCTAAGAGCGATAGCCTAGTGACCTAGTGGGTAGACCTCGGATCTCGGATTCGTAAAGCAGAGGTTTCGATTTCAAATCCGGGGTGTGGATCTCCGATTTTTTTATTTATTGTTACTGCATTCATGTCTGTAGACAATGTTGCAATCTATTATGAGCACAATAAAAAAATATAGTAATAAAATAATAAATAAATATTTCAAAAAAAAAACAAGAAAAAAAATACAATCACTGGAAGCGAAACTAAACAATACGGAACAAATATAACCACTGGATTCGGAACTGGATATGGAACTGGATAATATTAGAAAACTGATATTATAATATGTAAGCACTACGAGCCTAGTAGGCCCATGGCTTGATGTACTATTCTTTTCCACTCCCTTTTGTCAGTCGCTTTTGTTTCCCAGTTCCTTAAGTTAATTCTTCTCATATCTTCTCTAACTCCATTACTCCATCGTGACCTCGGTCTTCCTCTTCGTCTTTTCCCTGCCAATGCACTAGATAGTACCATTCTGGGAATTCTAGATGGAATCATCCTCTGCACATGGCCCAACCATCTAAGTCTTTGCGCCTTAATTACTGCTAGTATGTTAGGATCTTGATAGAGCTCAGTTAGTTCCTTATTTGTTCTTCTTACCCATTGTCCATTTAAGTTTTTCCCACCGAAGATTTTGCGCAGCATTTTCCTCTCCCAAACTAATAACAACTCTTGATGTTTTTTGTTGTGACCCATGTTTCAGAAGCATACGTTACTATCGGCCTTATTACGGTCTTGTAAGTTCTTAGTTTTGCTCTTCGTGATATATGTTTACTTCTTGACAACCCATTAAAAGCAAATATAGCGCGGTTGTCCGACATAATTCTCTTTTGTATTTTTTCTTCACAGTTAGGATCTCTTGTGAAGACAGTTCTTAAGTACTCAAATCTCTCAACTTCTTCGAATTTATACTGTGTTCCCTTCGCTGTTGTCATTGTTATGTATTGCCCCCGAACGAATTGCTTATTTGTCCATTCCATATACTTTGTTTTTGCTTCATTTATATACAATCCTTTGGTTGCTGCCCTCTCCTCGAGTTTCATGAGTGTTTCTATAAGTTCTATTTTGCTCCTAGCCAAGATTACCAAATCGTCTGCGAATGCCAAGCACTGATGTTTTTTGTGGTAGATCAGACCTGTTCTATTAATGTTTGATTCCTGTATAACCTTTTCTAGTAATATGCTAAACATTATAGGCGATAATGGATCACCCTGTCGCAGTCCTTGTTTGACCTCAAAGCTTTCTGTTATAGTATTGTTTATCTTGACTTTATCATACTGATATATCATACTGATATTGTTTAAAAACACTAATAATATTGATATAAAATGTTAATCAATTTTATTTATTGTTATAAGAATCAAAGGTAAATATGATTAGGCGAATGAAGCCTTAGGTTTCGCAGTCAATATCCCAACCACGCACACATGTTGCAATCTATTTCAATACGGTTTATAGTACAAAATATACATTTAATATCAAAATAGTGGGATATATTTTTTTAGTTGAGGACACTTGGTCACATTGCATTGTTTCAGGATAAGGTGAAATATCTTCAATAAATGGAAAAAAGCATGTATGTCATATTTATATTATAATACTTTCTATACTCTTAATATGTAGTCTCGTATAAATTTGTAGTGACATGATTTTAAGTATAAGAACAAGAAGCTTGCAACAATTTTCAGAGAAAATAGAAAACTAAAACTATTTTAAAATGATTATTCGAAATAAAACATATGCAAATATTCACTGTATTTGCCATCTAGTGGAATAACTGTAAAATTAAGTCAGTAAAAAAGGTACATTAAGTTTAATTAAATTAAGTAAATCATCTTGTATACTAAAGTTAAGGTTCTAAAATTTTCATTTCAAAATGAAAATCGACAGGGGCAACAGTACCTATACTAAAATACACTCTGTATAGATAATTATGTCAATGTTAATAATACTGGATAGAGAATTGAATATCCTTTCAAATGAGCTAGTACACGCCCCTCTGCCCTATTTAAAAATAAGGGGTGAGGGAAATGGAAGGGAGGGGGTTGACAAATGACAGATATGTATGTACCGTAAAAACTGTGTTCCCCTTAGATCAAAAGTCGGGCTTTTATATTTATATGTTAAGTTCAATATAAATTTCACATAACTGAACTATCACTGTGTCCTCCATTTTGATTATTATTGTTCTCAACTAACGCTATTTTCAAAATTCTTGCTTTCCTATCCATCTTTAACGTAAATTATTAAAAAATATAAAACTATTTCTTTATTAACGCTAGTCTCCGATAAGGCTACCGTGATTTAATGCTGAGGTACTAAAATGTTATAAAATTAACAAACAGTACGAGCAAGAACAAAGAGTCCACATCTTCTTATAACTACAAGTGACTGAAACATCGAAACAATAATAATCCTTACTGTGTTATACAGAAAAAGGCAGTAGAAACGATTAATCTCATATTTATCGACAACACTGTATGGTCCTCACTTGATGAGCTGTAAGGAAATATACACGTAAAGTTGTCCTCACTTTGTGCGCATAACGAAAAAGTATATACAGTCTCACTTTAATAGCTGCGTATAATGGCCTCACTTGGGTGGCAATATACTTGAACAATACGGGACACATATACGTAATTTTTTTTGTGTATACTCGTCATTTTTTAATTGCTATTTACTTGTCAAGGTCACTATGAAGAGTTGAAACAATTATGTCTACGTTTTCTACCGGTCCTCACTAAGTGCGCGTAATGTCAGGACCTCACTTTGATATCTGTGTATAAATATATATATATATATATAAAACATAAAAGAATAAAAATAACAAAAAAAAATGGATATTAAAAAACAATAAAAAAACAAAAAAAAGCAAAAAAAAAATTACAAAGAAGGCCTAAACCTCCGAGAGGTTGAATCGGGTTTAGGTCTTAGCGCTGAAAAAAAAGTATTTTAATATCAATTAGTGGTTTAGTGTAAGTATTTAGTATTAGTATGTATTTTTAATGTAATGTATGTAATATATGTTTGTAATTATTAAAATATCATGTATATCAGTTAAAATTAGGAAATTGTGTCTATGAAAAAGATAATATTAAAAAAAATTTGAGCTGGCCAGTTGGTTCAAACCAAGGTCATACATCTAAACACACACACACACACACACACACACACAAACACACACACACTTCTCCAAGAAATTAACGCACCACCTTAAAAACGGGTCATTTTTAATGTCTAAAATTTCCTAAACCTGTTGTCCAATTGAAGTGATTTATTTATTATTCTGTCTTATTCTTTATAAACATCGCAGTAATAATAGATATTGTTGCTAGTTATTGTCACTGTATACCGGGTATACCTATCAAACTGTGTTTTTTCTCACTCTGTGGAATATTCTAGCATTATGCTAACTTATTATTCTAGCATTCAATAGCATACTGAAATTAAAGCCCAACTATAGCCTCATATTTTCTTAACATTATGTTTTTTGATTCATTCACTTATATTGGATAATAAAAAAGTTAGGTAGGTACTCCACAGGTAGGTTGTCCACAAATTGGAAAATTTTTTTGACAATAAAGCATACCTTACTTACTTACTTACTTACTTTTTAAACTAGCCATGTTTTTCATCAATACAGAATGTTTTTAAATAAGTATGGCAAACTTTAATGGTAATTCTGCACGAAAAAGTAATGACAGTTTGCTTCATAAAATTTACTTTATAAATGCTTTGTTTACCAAATAGGGGGGGGGGGTTGAAATTTTTCTTACAAACTGACGATTTATTTATTGCTCTAAAACCGGTTGATTAAGACATGCAAATGAAATTTTGTGGGTTTTAAGAGGTAGTTTTAACTTTAGTTAATCAGAACATAGGCAGGGATTACTTAGACAGTGGGTTCAAACTTCACCCGGTGTCAGTTGTTTAGATATTTATTAATTTGGCTAGTCTTTACTATGGCTATGATATTCAAGCTTAAAGTGTACGTCTCTGTTACGTTGTTCTAAGATATGCAATAGGCTAATGGGCAACTGAGAAACTTGCAAGACTCTTGCTGCAAGACCAAGACCAAGACCGGGAGCGCAATACCAAGACCAAGACCAAGACCAGGTGTACCGGCGCAAGACCAAGACCAAGAGTGTCTAAGTCTCGTCTTGGTCTTGCATTTGGGCAACACTATTAAGAACACTTAATATGACCTAGGGTTGAGAAGTATAAAACTATTGAATGACTTACATAAAAAACAATTAATATTTTTAATATATCGCACCTTTGGGGAAACAGGGATAAAAGTGCAAATTTTGCACAAATTGGGTATCAACTCTACGATATTACTAATGCTCGTCTTTGTCTGGGGATCCAAAAAATCAGAATTGCAACTCTTCCTTTAGATAACTGAAATGTTATATTTATTTTTTATAAATATAAAACCAAATAAACTTAATTGATTTATAAAACCAAATAAACAATAGGCTATTTCAGGATTTTGACTTTTATGTCACCCCCCAATAAGTGTATTCGCAGAGACAGTTAGGAATTAGTCGACGACAAGCGGAGCATGCCATGACTAAAATCCGCGTCAGGCTCCGCCAACGAACGTATTTTATTGTTCATATTTTTTGACATTGTGTTTCTTAAATTTTTTAAGACTTTAATAGTTTTATAATTGTGTTTTGCGAACATTTTATTGTTGATTTTGTGTAGTTTTTAGTTGTAGAAATACTTGAACGACTTTATTTAGTTTTAAACAGTGAATAATCGCGTAAGTTCGCAAAAAGTACTTCACGCACAGTTTCATACAATATTTTATCTACGATAAACAAATAAAAAAACTGTAACTCTTCGTCACTGAAATTCATTTCTATTCTACAATTTTTAGAACTTCGAAATTTAAAAATCCTAACTACAGTGGAACCCCGTTAACTCGGATTAATCGGGACCGCGGCCGATCCGGGTTATCGAAAATTCGGGTTATCCGGAGAAAATGGTAAATTTTAATAAAATATGGTATGCTTACAGATAAACTCCGTTATAATTGGCACACAGACACTTGTAAAGCACGTTCGCGTTCCACACATACAAAGCGTCGTCGAGAGTCTCATTTTTAGCTTTCTTAGCTTTGCACTGATTGTCCAAACTGTCTTTTGTTATCATTTTGAAACAAAAACAACATTTTTAAGTTTTATTGCCATTACGTAGACAAAAAATCACGCAAACACAAAATCTGAATATATTTACGAACGATTACAGAACGGAAGCGAACAATGCGACTTTACTACACACAATACCGTCTCAATCGCAACGAAGTTATGTTATTTAATAAGAGTGAAGACTAAGACCATTGTTTGAAAAATAATTTTTTAATAGTCTTTTCTAAACAATGCTAAGACAGTTTCAAATAAATAAAGGATACTACAGGTGCCTGTTTTCGATAACACGACAATGAACGTTGTCTGCCATGAGTCATTTTTACTAAGGTATATTATGTAGTTCAAATTACACAAATTCACATTATCCCTCAAATATTATATTACATACATTTTTATTGTTGAAATGTTTGTCTGATAAAAATCGGTCCGGGTTAGCCGGACTTCCGGGTTATCGGGGGCCGACTTATCGGGGTTCCACTGTACTTTCAAACCACAAAACTGTCAAAAATTTTGTTGTAAGTCATTGCTCATATTGTCAGCACCATGACAACGCTAAAGTTAAGGATATTTGATTATATGAAAGTGTGCCAAAAACCCATTGAAAGTGTGCGAAAAAGTAAATCCCATTTAAAATACATTGTTACTTCACGCACACTTTAAACCCTTCACGCACTGCTATCTATAATGACAGTTTTCACAAACTAAAAACTTATGAGATAAAGTGATTATTAGTCCTTTTAAGGTAGATGCATTGAAAATAATTTACAATTTAATGAAAGATTAGATATTCGTTTGTAATAATACTTCATTTATTTTAATGTTTTTACATCTAAGTGTATTATTGCGAATTTTCTTAAATGTATTGTTCAGTTATGTGTTCTTAGTATATGCCATATGCCAAATAAATAAAAAGCAGAATATACAGACTATGCAGAACTATATCCTTTAAAATAGCAATTAATTTTTGATATTATTGCTGTAAAACGATGTCAAATGCTTTCTCTCAATCGACAAAGTACAGTTCTTATGTAGGTACCTAAACCACCTTTAAACTCGAAGTAATATTTGATTCACATTTTTATATTTGTTTATATTCAAATATCATATATTTTTTAGGTTTTGCCCAAAAACTGTGATTGACAAAATTTTATCTTATTTCTAGGAAGTGGCTTTTTCTTTACTTTATGACCTATGTTTATATTATGAAAACTATGCGTACAGAAAACTGCAGAACTGACTGATACCGAGATGATACTGAGTTATTACGATCCATGGAATGAAAGATATACTTCTTTTCAATACCCGGGATATGTCATCGGATTGCACGTGACTTGCAAAAATATCAAATTACCTTTACATTATATGGTGAAGGGTTCTTGCAGTGCCTGCAAAAAAACAGGAGAAGATTACCTGAACTATTCTTGTAGATACTGCGAACAAACACTTACAATTTTGTCATCAAATCTATCTGAAATACCCAGTTTGCCTTTTGTAAATATTAAAAATATCTCAAAACTTGTATTAAAAAATTTAAATATTTTAAAACTTTCACCTGGTGCTTTTGTTCAACGGTCATTAGTTGGAATTAATCTGTCAATTAATCGTTTATCTGAGATTGGCTTTGGTATCTTTAATTCATTAAATAATCTAGAAACTCTCGATTTGTCTCTTAATCAGATATCAACGTTAGAAGAAGTCAATTCTTTTAGTGGGATGACAAATTTAAAATCACTAAATTTGGCACACAATAATTTATTGACATTTTCCTATAAAGTTTTTGATCCCAATATTCACCCTATTGATAAACTAGATTTAAGTTTTAACCAAATAACATTCTTCACGGTAGATATCAAAATTAAGATGAAGAGTCTATTTTTAAATAATAATGACCTGAACGAAATAGTAAACTTGTGTCCAAATCTATTTGCCACCGTTAGTTTAAAAGACAACCATTTAAAAATCTTTCCTCGACTATTTGCACGTCAAAATTTAATGAGATAGCTTCTTTTGATGTCAGTGGTAATAATATTAGTAGCATAGATGATTTTTATTTTGGAGAAGCTTTTAAGCTAAAATCACTAAACTTAAACCATAATAATCTGAGTTCACTGTCACCGGGAGTGTTCTACAATATGTTAAATTTAGAATATTTAAATATTTCATACAATAATCTAAAAAATTTTAAGTTTAGTACATTTGATAGTTTAAAGAAATTACATATTTTAGATATTTCGAGTAACAATTTACACACTATAAGTACTTCTTTACATTCTTTAAATAACGTACAGCAATTATTCATCCAAAATAATCATGTTCAAGATATAAATACCGATCAACTTAATACATATTTTCCAGATTTAAGGCAAATATTTTTTGATAGTACTACTCTATCTTGTGACCACGTTCTTAATATTGTTCGACAGCTCTCTGGTATTGAAATATTACACAATAATTTAGGCAACAGCACCAACGTCTATGGAGTTTCTTGCATAGATATACCAGAGATGGCTCTCGTACCAAAAAACCTTAATAATACGGACAATTATTACACTCTGAAAGATTATTTTGACGAAATCAAAAATACCAGTTTGTACAAGATGTTTGAAGACATTTATTCTTCAGAAAAAGCCAAAACTGTGGGATATCCCAAAAACATAAGTTCAGATAAATCATTAACTGACAAATATTTAAACGACAATATAAAAAATACACAAAATTTCAACAATTGTTTTAGGGATTTTATAGAAAATCAGAAAAGGTTCGTTAACGTAGATAATGAAGCCAATGCAAAATTGTATCAGTATATTGATGAATTAAGTCATTCTCAGCAGACATTAGTATATACTGAAAGTAGTGGATATAATAAAATCGTAACAGTTCTTTCTATTATTACTGTATTGTTATGTTTGATAGCTCTACTGATTTGCTATGTTTTATTTAAAAATAATAATTCTAGAGCAGCAAATATAGCAGAACTCGTAAAGCTATGAGATAATTGATCTGAATATTCTTTGTCGACATAGATATTTATTAAGAATGTTATATTGTTGTGTTTATTATATTATTCCTTGTAATTAGTATTAGTGTTTGCATAGTTTTATATAGTTGTATGTGTTGCTAGTTCTATAAGGCAAGCCGCACATCAAAGAAACATGAAACGTAAATTACGTTTCATGGAAATAAACCACAGCTAAACAAATATATGTCCGGCCATTTATGAAACTCTCCGAAAATAAAAATGTGTCATGAGCGTGAATCGCACTCGTTTCATTGGTAGGCGGACTTTGAGACTTGTTTAGCAGTGTTTTCTTTTCATGAAACATGTTTTTCGTTTCATGTTTCATGTTTTTCGTTTCATGTTTCTTTGGTGTGCGGCTTGGCTTAGTGTTTATGCACAACTGTGGTACAAAGTTCAATAAAATTATTTAATACCTAACATAAAAACATTCAGGAAGATATCTTTTCTTCTTAGTATACCTCATCCTTTAAGGACACTGGCAATTATCAGAGCTCATTTAAATCTGTCTGCAGAAGTTCTTGTGTTTCCACTCGAATGTTTAAACGTTTCAATCAAAACGAGCGTTGTCTTCTCAGTCCACTGTTTTCTTCCATATTTTCTTGTACAAATAATCGCCCCAACTCATATTTCAACTCACATACTAATTTCTTATTATGTGACCAAAGTAATTCATTTTTCTTTCTTTCATTTTGTTGAGGTTTTTTCTCTTTTCATCCTTCCAATCCTGAAAAAATTAATAGGTATTTTTAAAAAATTTAACGCATATGAAAGACAAGACTGCATTGGGCCGAAAGTTCCTGAAAACTTCTACAATGTTTATTTAAGTAACAGGAGTTAAAACAAAAAAGGAAAATTTAGTGTGATTTTTAATTCCAAATATATCATTCAAAAGAAACGTTTTAGTTATTCTAAGAGACTTTGGGCTCTCGGTAATAATATTATAATCTTTCATTCTGTGTTTAAATTTTTCAAAAATACTTCTTTGAAATACTTTTTTAATGTTACACATTAACAATTTTAACTAGATACTTTGATATCTCATTCAATATTATTAATTTAATGATCAGTCTAGATTATTCCTTTTTTTTCGAAACATTATTTTTGGCTTAGTTCCATTTAAGAAAACTTAGAAAATACCCATTCCGAGTTTCAACCAACCCTGCACCTATAGCAGAATTAAATATTTCGATATATTAATCATCTTTAACAATAATAGACTATATTAAAAATCATTTCAACATAATAGTCTAAGACTTTTCCCAATGGCCGGAAACCAGAGTGGGGGACGAGGGTAGTTTTAAGGGGTCAAAGTCGTGGTTTTTATTATTTTTTTTTGTGACGCTCATGATCGAGAGAGTGCACCAAAATTTGGGAATAAGCAGTTAATGATGACGTAACTAAGTAAAATCTCCAGGGGTGGAACGCTACGTGCCCGACAAAGGGGTGGGGCAGGGGTGAATATAAAAAATATAAGGGGTTTTTGCGACGTTCGTGATTGAGATAGTGCACCAAAATTTGAAAAGATTTAGACCATGACATAACTAAGTAAAATCCCCAGAGGTGAAAACCAGAATGGGGGACGAGGGTAGTTATAGGGGGTAAAAGTCGCGGTCTCTATTATTTTTTCGATTTTGACCCCTTATAACTACCCTCGTCCCCCACTCTGGTTTCCGGCAGTTGGGGAAAGTCATGTACACAACTAATTCAACATATCCCTGTATAGTATTTCCATATTACTTATCACGCCCAAAATCCGCTTTTATCTCTCCGACTATAAATAGAATTTTTTATGTCAAATCAATACAAATATAAAGGATGCGAATTTTGCTAAGAAAATAAAAGAAGAAAGGTAAATATCTTTTCAACCACATCTTATATAATATGAAAAACCTTATATTTCAGGAAATAAAACATCGAGAAACATCAAAAAATGTAAAAGTATACTGGATACCTATTCCATAAAAAAAGAAAAGTTTGTTTCACTCTGCCAATACGAGGGGCCCTGTATATTTGAAAATATTTTTAAGTCATGGCTCTCTGTATGCTCCAGCTTTTACCTAAGTAACTTTTTTTCGTAACTCTTATGACAAACGAGTAATTGGTCTTCTTAGCACTAATACTGCACACTATATAATTTTTTTTTGTAAAATATTACATTGTTTCATTTCCTTTTATATTTAAAGATATACTCAAGGTAATTATGTTATCAGCTTATGACTGCTGGGACTCTCCACAATAAGCTGAAATTATTGTTCTGTCAGTGTTTATTTATGCATCTATCTGTTATTAGTATACATACACATAATAGCGACCATGGCAAGTTTAAGTTAAGCATAAAATTGAATTTGATTGAAATTAAAATAAAAAACCACTGCTCATGAAAGCTGTATTTTTAGTCTAGTCGCAACATAGGGGATCTCGTGGACACTTTTAGTTTGACGCGATTTGATGGTGGTGTTATAGGTTTGTTGGGTCGCTGAATCCAATGGAAGTGGTCTGGAAGCCTTAATGTGGTGCGTTTAATTGTTATTAACAAATTATAGTAAAAGTAGGTGTTTTTCAGGAATTCTTAGAAGCCCTGTAAATAAATTGATAGTGCTAAGGTCTTCTCTGGTGTATTTTTGGTTGCTAAATCGTCGCAGTCGCGATTACCCAAAATGTGTTCTTATTTTGTTGATAACAAAATAATTGTTTATTCGCCGAAAAGCTCGAAATGCGTTATCTAGAGCAAGTTTATAGTCTATTTCATAGTATTTTTATACGCTAAATCGATTGTCAATATGGTTTGTTTTTAACCAAGAGGTGTGATTTAAATTTACCGCTCTGTAATGCTTTTTTGTAATTGGTTCAACCGTAGGCAAGTTTACTCCACTGCTATAAAATTTTGACACTAATGACATTAATCAAATTTTGACACTCTGCATTTCATAGGGTAATTAAATTATATCGGCGATTTTTTGTGTTTTCTGTGTCATTTCTTTAATTTTTAGATTTTTAGTCTGCTTTTATATAAAAAGCAGTTGTTTTTAGAACTTTTTAGCGACGTATTAATATGATATAATATTTGTGGATTACAGTTGAGAATCGACATTATCAACCAAAAAAGAAGATGTATTTGATGACTTTTCTGGTGACTTTCTTGGGTGTGAATCAGTCTTTTTAGTTTACTTCTCTTGGTTAAAAAATAAACTGTAGTCGTGATAGCTCAAACCACGTTCCGACATTGTTTATAATAAATTAGTACAAAAATAACGCTTTATAGTACGTTTACTCACGATTTTTGCTCTATATTTAAAAAAACCACTTGGAATGACATTAAATTTGGCATGCACGTAGCTAACAAGTCAAACAAAACAAGTGATATTGTGCCGATGTGTGCTTTTACCCTGATGGTGAGTTTCACCCCGTTTCGTGGGTGAAAGAAGAAACCTTTAAAATAAGCCCGGAATTTGATAAACTGATTAATTCTAAGCAACGTTTATTGGACACAGTTTTTTCACTAAGTCAATACTTCTCGAGTTATTTGCCAGTGTATATGTTCATTTTTCAACAAAACATCCAAATAGGTAGCTCGAAAAGTATTGACTTAGTGACAAAACTGTATGGAACAAAAGTTAGAATTAATCAGTTTATCCACTTTCGGACTTATTTTAAAGGTTTCTTTTTTCACCCCCGAAAAGGGGTGAAACTCACCCCCAGGGTAAAATCAGACATTGGCACAATATTATTTGTTTTAAAAAAAGAATAAAGGCAGTTTTTGTTTTTATTCGATTCAGAGTTGGACCACCATCTCCATATAGCTATTTCAGCATCCCATGCATCTTCAGTGAAGCTATGCAGTCACAACTCTGAAACGAATATCAACAACCCTGTATAATAGAATACGTGTCGTAATGGGGTAGTTATTCTGAGAAGAGGGTTGGTTGTTAGGAATACACTATTTGTTCATACTTTATTTATTGAACACTACTAATTATTATCAGTTACAAGTTGGTGGACGAAAGTCTATATTATAACTACCTTGATGGTTGAATAATGAATGCTGAATAATGAATGATCTCTTTATTTACTTGTTACGTATCTATAATCAATCCCAATTGTTTATTATGATTGTTGACACGATTCGACCTAATGAAATAATTATATCAAAATAGCTGACTAAGGTGATCTTGAAACAAGTGCATTATATTGGGAAATTTGTGTCACCTAGTTATTTACAACAACAGGCAATGTTTGTTTTAAGATATTTAAAAATTAAATGAATATGAGTTGCTTTTATTTTGGAATGATAATATAAGTCCTGTACATCCCCTACCCTTACAAGAAAAATTTTCTGAGAGATGTACCTTATTTTCTCTACCTTTCCGACAAAGAAGAAAATTTTTCTAAACAACGTCACCAACTCATTACTGTGTTAAAGATTTATCCAAATATATACAAATATAAAATACAAATATGATATATACAAATATACAACTTATTACCCTATAAAAAAATTAGTCCTCAAACATCGTCTATTCTTACTTATTACTTCCTTATATCTCGCGAAATTCTACACTCAGAAATTGTAATGTATATTTTACCTTTTCTCTACTTAAAATAAAATTATAACTTTAATTCTTACATTTGAACTTACTTTTTAATTATACTTCTTTCACTTTTAAAATAATTATTTGATTTTCTGACCTTCTACATATTCTTCAATTCAAAAAATTTCTCCGATTTCTTCCTCTTCTTCTTGACTGCTACTTTACTAATACATATTTTCATTTTCTTTATACTTAGTACTTTCTTCATAGTGTACTATTAAACATATTTCTTCTTCTTCATATTTCTTCATTAAACTCGTATTTACTTCACATATTCTTCCTTTTCTAACCCTTACCTACTCGGTCGGTTTTTCGCAGCTTTCAATCCTTGTATTTGCTTCCGGTCCTTTCTCCACGTCCTTAGTCGTGGGAAGGTTTGTTCCAAAAAAACAAAATGGATAGTTATGCGCTTAAAAAAAATCTTCTACATTTTGCATCCCTAAATTCCTATTTGAACCTACTGCTCACCCTTAGTTGAGAATAGGATTACTTCAAAACAAAAATTGGGTATGCTAAAATCTTCTGATCTTCATTTTGTACCTTTTTTCTTGACAAGATTGTGTTTTTTTTTGTTTTGTCTAGATTGTCTCATATTAATTATGCTTTTAATATATTAAAAAAATCAGTTATCTCATTACTTCATTATCATAAAACATTAAAAATCATATAAATTTATACTAAAATTCGACCAATATTAAAAACTTGAAATGAAAAATCTTATTGTCGGTATCAAAACTTCAACATTCAATAAAAATTCGGAAGAAAGTGGTAATAAAAATAGACTATATTTTATTTAAAAAATCACGAAAAAATCTATTTACTTAACCTTATTCTATCTAGCTAGGGCTATTCCTTTTTCAATCATATTTATCTATATAACATCTAACACCTATCTACCTAACATCTATCTATCTAACATCTATCTATCTAGGGTTATTTTTCCTATCTTCTAGGGCCCTATACTATGTGCACATCTACTACCTATAAAATTAACCTAAAAGTTAAGAACGAGAAAAACTTATGAATAAACGCTAAGTAAATAATGTGAGATTTTGCTATTTACTAAATAATAGTTTTTTCTCACTTAGTTCAGCTTAGTTCGGTTCGGTTCGCGAATGGTCACTAATTACGTCACAAAAAAGTCTCTATTTCTCTAATTGAGATACAGTCTTACATGACTTCATTTGGCTTAAATAAGTATATTTATATTATAGAATTTAAAGTTAGTTTACCTTAAAAAAAATTAAAGTAACTTAATATTATACTAAATATCTGCATGTACTTGAAGCAATAAAACGTATTCTTCTTAAATAATACTTTTTACTGTATAAAATTCTTTTTAATTATTCGGTTTCCTAATCTTTTTGTAGTCAAATCTTCTTTAAATCATCCTTAAAACTTGTCCTTCATTATGATAATTTTTAAGGCTTAATTGTCCATATTCTTTTGTATTTTTCCTCCAATGGGGTTTCCTTGTCATATATATCTTCCTTACGTCATTATAACTTGTATGTCTTTATTTTCTTCTTACATCATTACTTTCTTTTCTTCTTAAAATCATTGTATAAAAATTCTTGTATATCCTTGTACATAAATAATTTTATTTTCTTTGTCATCTTCATGTTTTTTTATTTTCCTTTTTAGGATTCTTCTCTTTGTCTTGTCCTTTGTAAAAAAAATTCTCTCAATCTTCATTATCGTAATTCCATTAAAAATATTTCTAATTCACCTTTCCTAGTGTATAATTTCAGTAATTTTTATGTCTTATGTAATGCGTAAAACTCTATTCAGCAAATTCCTGATGTATGTATTTCTGACTCGTTCAGGGTCAGGTAACAAAAGTATAATATGCCAAATAAAAGCCTGATATAGCATTTTAATCCGTTCAAGTTAAAAATAGATTTATGTATAATATGTACTCGTATTGAGTTAAAAATAATTATTATGTAAATAAAAATCGTAAACACTTTTAAAAGTTCTATCTAGGTATTTAAATCAAAGTTCATCTATTTTCAAAAAATAAAATATAACATCACTTATGTAGTTAAAATATCCAGTAACTTGTCAAGTAAATGTTTCTTGAAACGAATATCATGAAAACTAGACCTAATTTACTAATTGTAATTTGTAATAAAAATAATTACCCTAATACTTCCATAATAATTATATAGTATGCATTCTATTTACTAAAAGAAAATTTGTACGTGTCTGTGAGACTGTATGCAATTTAAAAAAATAGTTAAGAGTTACTCACATTCACTATTGTCATTGTCCACTACTGTCTATTTGGTTTCCAAATCCTCTTGAAGCTGGGCGTGGTCCCAAGACTCCGAACTTCATTCCTGCCGACATCTACCATTTCTACCCTGCGGCTAGGTCTCTCCAAATCCATCTCATACTCCATCTACCAATTTTTTCCTTCTCTTCCAATTATAGAAGCTCGTCATCTTTCCTGTTCCCTACCTCAGAATTCCAGTTCGTCTCTCCAGGTCGCCATATAATAGAATACGTGTCGTAATGGGGTAGTTACTCTGAGAAGAGGGTTGGTTGTTAGGAATACACTATTTGTTCATACTTTATTTATTGAACACTACTAATTATTATCAGTTACAAGTTGGTGGACGAAAGTCTATATTATAACTACCTTGATGGTTGAATAATGAATGCTGAATAAGGAATGATCTCTTTATTTACTTGTTACGTATCTATAATCAATCCCAATTGTTTATTATGATTGTTGACACGATTCGACCTAATGAAATAATTATATCAAAATAGCTGACTAAGGTGATTTTGAAAAAAGTGCATTATATTGGGAAATTTGTGTCACCCAGTTATTTACAACAACAGGCAATTTTTGTTTTAAGATATTTAAAAATTAAATGAATATGAGTTGCTTTTATTTTGGAATGATAATATAAGTCCTGTACACCTGCCTATTTAAGGGAAACCATAGCGATACAATGATTCCACCCTTTGAGACGCAATCTAGCGACATCTCTCGCAATACGGGGAAAACTGCTTTCTGGCTGCATCCTGTATCTCTGGCTTTTACAATATATTATAAGCACAAGAGACGAAGAAAATATGAGAAAGCAAATAGAGGACACGTTGGTCACGCATTTACCTTCTCTTCGTCTAGGGAAAGGACCGAATTATTTGTTTTGTTTGACATGTTAGCTACGTGTATGCCAAATTTCATGTCAATCCAAGTGGTTTTTAAAATTTAGAGCAAAAACCGTGAGCGAACGTACTATAAACCGTTATTTTTGCAATAATTTATTAATAACAAAGTCGGAACGTGGTTTAAGCTATCACGACTAGCGGCAATCGATTTAGCGTATAAAAATACTATAAAAAAGACTACAAACTTGCTGTAGATAGCACATTTCGAGCTTTTCGGCGAATATACAATTATTGTGTTATTAACAAAATAAGAACATATTTTGAGCAATCGCGACTAGTCGCATTCGATTCAGCGACCAAAAATACACCAGAAAAGACCTTAACACTACCAATTTATTTACAGGGCTTTTAATAATTCCTGAAAAACCCCTAATTTTACAATAATTTGTTCATAGCAATTATTAAATGCACAACATTTGGGCTTCCAGACCACTTTCATTGGATTCAGCGACCCAAAAAACCTATAATACCACCATCAAATCGCGGCGAACTAAAAGTGTCTACGGGACCCCTATGTTGCGACAAGACTAATTATTTTAATGAATAATATATTATTGCATTTTATTATGTACCCTAGAGAACGTTTGTTCTCGCCAGTTGCGCACACCCCCTACATACGACACTATATTATACGCGAAGTTTTCGATTCTGCCAACCTAGCTGAATTGAAAAATGGGCCAAATACTATCTTACAGCTTAGGAAAAACCAACCAGTCTGTTTCTCGTTCTCGTCTCCAAAACTCCCAAAAATTTCAAAAAATTTGTCCAACCTCTACGGCTTCTGATAATATTGATCATTACCTTTCAAACACATGTAGGGCAGTCAATGAGGGTATGTGGCTCCGAATTCCATCCTACTATATCCATTTACGTGATATTTTCACAGTAAGTAGGGAATAGCCCAAGAAATAACGTCTATCCTATGCCGATGTGTGCTTTTGTCTTGGGGGCGGTCCCCACCCCTTCTGGGGGTGGAAACTTTTTTTGCTTAAATAACTACGGAAGTTGCTAGAGAACCTAATACTAAGCAAAAACTGTTCTATAATTTTTTTTTTCGAAAACTCAATACTTCTTGAGTTATTCCTGTTGAAAATTGGCCATTTTCATTCAAGCGGTTTTTTGCGAATACCTTAAAAACTATGCATCTAACTAAAAAAACTATAAAAAACATTTTTGTAGCTTATAAAATAACAAAGAGATTCTTTCCTTTATGAATCTTCTAGTTATAACACAAAAAGAGATATACGGTAAGTGAAAAAAACTTGTTTTCTTGGTGCATGCTCAAATCAGTGTATTTAACTTAAAATAACAGAGAAACGGTCGATTTTAGGTGTATAATGCTACCAATAACTTTTGTTGTGCTTGAAAAGACCTATAAATTAAGCAATATTAAATGTCGATTACATTCAAACTATGCGAGATAAACTGTAAAAAATTTGATGACTAACGTATTTTAAGAAAAAAAAAATGAGAAGTATATTTAACCCCTCGTCCACAAGAATTTAAATTCATCGTTTTCCTTCTACAATACATTTTGCTATAGTGTTATTTTTATGTTCAAAAAGTTGGGCGGGTTTAAAATGAATGGTTTTTGAAAAAAATAAGATCAAATTATTGAGCGCATTTTTAAATTTTCTTAAAAATCGTCCTATTTTTCCATGTAACTCGAAAATGATAAGAGATGCCAAAAAAAAGATGCCATACAAAAATGTAGGTTTCTTCTAGATAAACATTTTGATTTTATTTTTTATAACAGTATCTCTTATCATTTTCAAGTTACATGGAGAAAAAGGAAGATTTTTAAGAAAATTTAAATATGCGCTCCAAAATTTGATCGTATTTTCTTCAAAAACCATTCATTTTAAACCCGCTCAACTTTTGAACATAAAAATAACACTGTAGTAAAATGTATTGTAGAAGGAAAACGATGCATTTAAATTCTTGTGGATGAGAGGTTAAATATACTTCTCAATTTTTTTCTTAAAATTCGTTAGTCATCAATTTTTTGCAGCATATCTCGCTTAGTGTGAATGTAATAGACATTTAATATTGCATATTTGAAAGGACTTTTCAAGCACAATAAAAGGTACTGGTATCATTATACATATACCTAAAATCGACCGTTTCTCTGTTATTTCAAGTTGAATACACTGATTTAAGCATGCACCAAAAAAACAAACTCTTTTTACCTACCATATCTCTTTTTGTGTTATAACTAGAAGATTGAAGAAGGAACAAATCTCGTTGATTTTTTATGAGCTACAAAAATGTTTTATATAATTTTTTTAGTTAGATGCATTGTTTTTAAGGTATAACTCAAAAAGTATTGAGTTTTCGAAAAAAAAATTATAGAACAGTTTTTGCTTAGAATTAGGTTCTCTAGCAACTTCCGTAGTTGTTTAACCAAAAAATTTTCTACCCCCGAGAAGGGGTGGGAACCGCCCCCAAGACAAAAGCACACAGGTGTGCGTCCGTGTGGGTAAGTCATATACACGACTAATTCAACATATCCCGAGCAAAATCCGCTTCCATTTTTCCGACTATAATATGCTAGTTTCATTTACTTTACGGAATGCATTGAGGATGAGCTGAATCAGATCGAAAACGTTTGTTTTTACAACATTTGGACTATACTTTTAAGAAAGTTTTAATAATAAAATTGTATACCATCATACAAACTGAAGTTTTTACTTCTATGTAAATTTTTATAACTATGGTATAAAGCCAGCTACAGCGATTTCCCCTTTAATTTGTAATTTAACTTCTGTTAGTTACTATACTGTGTCAAATTCTTTCTCTAAATAGACAAAATAATACAGTTCTTATGTACCGAGACAATTTTATACCCCACCCAACAATATTAACCAATAGTTGATTCACATTATTTGTATCTTCTTCTTCTTCTTACGGTACCTTAAGGGCGTTGGCCATTACATTTGTCCATTTAATATTATTTGCAGCCGCCCAGAATTATTTTGTTTATTTGCTTATACAGGGTGTTTCATTGGGAAACGGAAATACTTGAATGGTGAGTAGAGGTCACTGATGCAGCTCTAGTAATACTACATTTATTGCCTCACCGATGTGTATAGTATAACCGAGTTAAAGGGTGTTTTATCGATTTTGCCCATTTTTTATGGACCCATAACTTTAGAACACCTTGTAGATTTTTTGATATCTGGTACACGTACGTCTCATTTAGAACTCAAACCATCTCACTACTAATCACAAGAAATATCCAGGTCCGGACTAAAAAAATATAAATTCTTTGTGACCTTAAAAGAATACCCCGTATATTAAAATTTTCAAAATTTGTTTGCATATTTAGAAAGAGCACAAAAAACTAAGTTTAGTAGTTCGCATCAATTTTTTGGCCAGACAATTTAATGACTTTAATTTTGAAATTTTATTGAAATTTTTAAGAAATCTGAGATTAAAAAGCAGGTATTAATAAATTTAATAATGAATTATCAAAGTAAATTACTAAATCCTGATTTTAATAATACATAATTCATTATTATTTACTACATTGGAACGACCTATTTAGTAATCACAAGAAAATTCCAGGTCCGGATTTAAAAAAAATATATAAAGTACTAATAACCTTCAAACAACACCCTGTATATTGAAATTTTCAAAATCTGTATGAACATAAAGAGCACAAAAGCTAAGATTAATAGCTCGCTTCAATTTTTTGCGCAGATAATTTAATGACATTACTTTTGAAATATATCGAGATTTTTGTTATGAGTTCAGAGTTCTTAAAAATTTCGAGATGATTTCAAAATTAAAGTTATTCAATTGTCTGCACAAAAATGGAAGCAAACCATTAAACTTAGTTTTTTATTCTGGTTTCAAATGTGGATGCAGATTTTTAAAATTTCAATATACAATGTGTTTTTTCAAGGTCACAATAATTAGGTACTTTATATTTTTTTGTTATTCCAGAACTGGATTTTTGTTGCGATCAGTATGTATGTTATAAGTAATGATTATTTTTAAAATGAGTATTTAGTCATTTACTTTGATATTATTATTAAAAGTTAATAATACCTGATTTTTAATCTCAGCGCTGTAAAAAATTTCAACATATTTAATTTCCAAATTAAATTTTTGCGCAAAAGTGAAAGCGAACCAATAAACTCTTTTTTTGTGCTTTTTCAAATGTTCAAACGGATTTTGAAAATTTGAATGTAGAGGGTGTTGTTTCAAGATCACAATTACTTTATGTTTTTTTTTTGTTTATCCGGACCTGGATTTTCCTTGCGATTATTAAATGGGTCGTTCCAATGTAGTAAATAATTATGTATTATTATTAAATTGAGTATTTGTTTATTAACTTTAAAGATTTATTATTAAAAGTTAAAATAATACCTGCCTTTTAATCTGAAGATTTCTTAAAAGTTTCAATAAAATTTTAAAATTAAAGTCATTAAATTGTCTGGCTGACAGATTGAAGCCAACCATTAAACTTATTTTTTGTGCTCTTTTCAAATATGCAAACGAATTTTGAAAATTTCAATATAAAGGGTGTTATTTTAAGGTCACAATGAATTTATAATTTTTTTTAGTCCGAACCTGAATTTTTCTTGTTATTAAAAGCTAGATGGTTTGAGTTCTAAATGGGACATAATTTCGGGTGATTCGAAAGTTGTGGGTCCAGAAAGAAATGGGTAGAATCGATAAAACAGCCTGTAACTCGGTTGTAAACATTGATGAGGCAATAAATGTAGTACATCTGGAACCGCCTCAGTGACCTCTATTCACTATTCAAGTATTTACGTATCAGAATGAAACACCCTGTATTCAAGTAATCATAATTTTTAAGGTTTTGTCCAAAATATTCCTGTTGCCAGGCAGGGTACAACGGCCTCCTTTATTCAGATGGACTTTGGATGGACCCAAGTTTTTTTGACCCGTAGAACACGAATTCTTTGGGTAACAGTTGATCCGGATGTCGATAAGATTGTTATAAACAAAGAACTTGTTTTGGGCCATTCTAAGCAAAAAATGTTCTTACAAGTTTTTCCGTAGGATGCATAGTTTTCGAGATAAACGCAGTTGAACTTTCAAAAAATCAAAAAATTTCAATTTTTGAACCCGAATAGCTCTTGATTAAAAAATAAGATAGCAATTCTGCTTACCGCATCTGAAAGTTTAAGTAAAAGTATACCGGTTTTGAGTATTTTCATTGCTAAAAATTAATTTTTTTAATGTCAAACGAAGCTATAAACAAATAGTGTTTCCCGTACCTAATGCATGCTACTATAAATTGCCTGTTTGTAGGTGTGCCTACCCGTTCAATTTTAAATGGGAAATGCATTGAAAACATCACTCAAGCACTATATGTTTGTAGTTTTGTTTAACAATAAAAACATTAATTTTTAGCAATGCAAATAATCAAAACCGATTTAATTTGTCTAGAACTTTCAAATGCGGTAAGCAGAATTGCTATTATATTTTCTAATCAAGAATTATTCGGGTTCAAAAATTGCAATTTTTCGATTTTTTTAAAGTTCAACCGCGTTTATCGCGAAAACTATGCATCCTACGAAAAAGCTTCTAAGAATGACTTAGAATTTAGAATGTTGAGAATGACCCAAAGAATACAAAAAAATGTTTTGTTTTGCGAAAAATTGCTATTATGGAATTCCTCAAGTTCTTTATTTATAACAATCTTATCGACAACCGGATCAACTGTTACCCAAAAAATTCGTGTTCTACGGGTCAAAACTTCTTCTTCTTTCTCGAAACTCCTTATGCCCCTCAGGGACGTCGGAGGTTTCATTCATCTTCTATCCATCTCTTCCATTTCTTGCGGTCCTTTGCTAACTCTTTCATTTGTTGATGTGTTTTTCCTTTTTCCTGTCAAATTTCTATAATCTGATCGATCCATCTCTTCATTGGCCTCCCTTTCCTTCTTTTACCATATCTTTTCGATTCCATCACCTGCTTTGGTAGTCTTCCCTGGTCCATTCTGTTAATGTGTCCATACTATTTTAATTTTCTTTTTTGTATCTTGGTTATTATCGATTCCTGTTTCAGGCTTTGTCTAATATCTTCACTTCTTATTCTGTCCAATTTCTTTTTTCCTGCTATTTTTCTTAGCTGCTTCATCTCCTCTGAGTTAATTGTACTGTCTATTTTGGCATTGTTTACCCATGTCTCACTTGCATATATTAAGGTTGGTACAGAGATTGCGTTGTATACCTTCAGTTTTATTTCTTTATCTATTTATTCCTTTCCAAATATTGTTTTATTTAGTGCATAGTAGATCTTATTTGCTTTTTTCGCTCTGTATGAGATTTCTTGATCTATCTTTCCATCCTCTGATATTATTACTCCAAGGTATTCAAACGTCGAGACTGTTTCTATTATTTCGTTTTTGCACCTAAATATCGTTTGTTTTATTTCTTCCCTTTTCTTTTGGGTTACTATCATGGTCTTCGTTTTCTTTACATTTACCTCCATTTTCAAATTTTATATTTCCTCCACCAAGATATCGATTAATTTTTGCATTTTCTCTTTATGGTCTGCTATTATTACTAAGTCATCTGCATATAGCAATCCCTCCATTCTCAGTGGTACTAAATTCCTGTACCCTATTATTGACTGTAATTGCCTTGACCTTCTTTTAGCGCTCTTCATTACTCTATCCATTACTAATATAAACAAAACTGGGCTGAGACTGTCCCCTTGTTTTATTCCTCTCCTTAGGTTTATTATTGGCGATCTGTTTCCGTTTATTTGTACTTTAGCAAGTACGTTTCTATATGTACTCTTTACCACGCTTACTATCTTTTGCGGGATTTGCAGATCTTCCATTACTGACCAAATTACTTCTCTATTTATAGAATGAAAAGCAGCTTTAATATCTATAAACGTAATATATGTCTTCTCCTATTTCGTTTTTCCTTTCAATTATATTTCTCAGTATGTATATATTATCTGTTGTTCCTCTTTTTTTTCTAAAAGCCGCTTGTTCTTCTTCTAGTTTTCCTTCCAGTTCTTTCCTGAGCTTCCTTTCTATTATCCCGGTGTAGACTTTATATGCCACTGATGATAAGCATATAGCCCTTTAGTTATCACATTCATCTTAATCTCCTTTCTTGTGTATTGGTATCAATAAATTTTCTTCCCAGTCTTCCGGTATCTTTTCTGTTCTCCATGCTTCCTTCATTATCTCCAGTAGCCAAAGCTTGCCTCGTTCTCCCACGTACTTCATCATCTCCGGATCTATGTCATCGGCACCTCCCGCTTTTCCAATCTTTATTCTTGCCAATCCTTCTTCAATATCTTTGATATGAATTTCGTTTACTCGATTGTCTCTATCCACTTCTCTTGCCTGCTGTCCTCTCTCCTCATTTTGTTAGTTACTTGCCTCGAATTTTTCTTTATAGTGCTTATTCCATATGGTTAGTATGTCTTGTATGTTTGTTTTCAATTCATTTCGCTCATTTCTAATTCCTCTTATTTGTTTTCTTTTTGTTCCTTTCATGCTTCTTATTTTATTCCAAAACTGTTTATTGTTATTCCCAAAACCTTCGTTCAATTCTTCACCGAATTCCTTCCAGCTCTTCTTCTTCGCATCTTTTACTAGTTCTTTCACTATATTTCTCTGTCTTCTGTATTCGTCTCGGTCTTGCTCTTCATTTGTGTTTATGTATCGCTTCCACATTTCTTTCTTCTTTTTTACAGCTTGCTTTATTTCCTTATTCCACCATCCAGTTCTTTTATTATTCTTCCCATTCTTTCTTATTCCACATACTTGTTTTGCAGTGTTCCATAACGTGTCTCTCAATTTTTTCCATCTCTCTTCCTTATTACATATTTTTCATCTTATGTATTGCTATTCTTGTGTATTGAGGACTCTCTATTATTTCCATTAGTTTCATGTTTATCTCTGCTGTCACTAGTCTGTGTTGGGTACCGAGTTCGGCTTCGTTCTCTGTTTTTATATTTTGTATCGTTAGTTCTGCGTCTCGAGGATATACTATGTAGTCAATTATGGTTCTCGCAACGGGTCAAAACACATAACAAAAATTTGGGTAAGTCCATCTGAATAAAGGAGGCTGTTGTACCCCCCTGGCGACAGTACTAAAACTGTGATTGACCAAATTTTATTATATTTCCAGGAACTGGCTTCTCGTGTACTTTATGACCTACTTTTATGTTATTGAAATTATGGGTACAGAGGACTGCACGGAACACTACAACAAAGAAGAAATTAAAGAGCTAATACCGGATGATTATGATTACTTTGATCCATATCGTCCAAAGTCGATTTCTTGGAAAAATGTAGAAATTGTCACCGGAGTGGACATAAGTTGCAAAAATGTCAAATTACCTTTACATTATATCGTGAAAAATTCTTGTAATGACTGCAAACAAACACTTACAATTTTGTCATCAAATCTATCTGAAATACCCAATTCGCCTTTTGTAAATATTAAAAATATCTCAAAACTTGTATTAAAACATTTAGATATTTTTAAGCTTTCTTCTGATGCTTTTAATGAACTGTCGTTAGTGGAAATTAATCTGTCAAATAATCGTTTATCTGAGATTAACCTTACGGTTTTTAATTGGTTAGCTAATCTAGAAATTCTCGATTTATCTTTTAATCAAATATCAACTATAAAAAACTATTCTTTTGGTGGGGTGATAAATTTAAAAACACTAAATTTGTCACACAATAATTTATTGACATTTTCTTATAAAGTTTTTAATCCCAAGATGCACCCGATGGATACACTTGATTTAAGTTTTAATGAAATAACACACTTCACAGTAGATATCAAAATTAAGATGAAGAGTCTATTTTTAAATAATAATGAGCTGAAAGAAATACTAAACTTGTGTCCAAATCTATTTGCCACCGTTAGTTTAAAAGACAACCATTTAAAAAATCTTTCCTCAACTTTTTGCACCTCAAAATTTAATGAGATAGCTTCTTTTGATGTCAGTTGTAATAATATTAGTAGCATAGATGATTTTTATTTTGGAGAAGCTTTTAAGCTGAAATCACTAAACTTAAACCATAATAATCTGAGTTCACTGTCACCGGGAGTATTCTACAATATGTCAAATTTAGAATATTTAAATATTTCATACAATAATCTAGAAGATTTTAAGTTTGGTACATTTGATAGTTTAAATAATTTAGAAATTTTAGATATTTCAAATAACAATTTACATACTATAAGTACTTCTTTACATTCTTTGAAGAACGTACACCAATTTTTCATACATAATAATCATGTTCAAGATATAAATCCCGATCAACTTAAAAGATATTTTCCAAATTTAAGGCAACTATTATTTGATAGTACTAATCTATCTTGTGACCACGTTCTTAATATTGTTCGACAACTCAAATCATCTGGTATTGAAATATTACACAATAATTTAGAAAATATCACCAACACTCACGGAGTCTCTTGTTTAGATTCACCAGAGGTTGATCTCGTACCAGAAACCCTAAATAAAACAGAGAATGAGACCCTGAAAGGTTATTTGGACGAACTAAAAAAAAGTATTTTTTACAAGATGCTTGAACAAATCTATTCTTCAGATAAAGCAAAAAATGTCGGGTATTCAAGAAACGTAAGTTCAGATAAATCATTAATTGACAAATATTTAGAAGACAATATAAGAAATACACAAAATTTCAACAATTATTTTAGGGATTTTATAGAAAATCAGAAAAAATTAAGTCATTCTCAGGAGACATTAGTATACACTGAAATTGGTGGATATAATAAAATCGTAACAGTTCTTTCGGTTATTACTGCATTGTTATGTTTGATAGCTCTACTTATTGGCTATGTTTTATTTAAAAATAATAATTCAAGAGCATCAAATGTAGCAGAACACGTAGAGCTAGTACATAATTGATCTGAGTATCCTTTTGACTATGTAGAGATATTAAGAATATTTTTTATGTTATATTGATTATATTGTTAGGTTTATTATATTGGTTTATGTAGTAGCATGATACTATGACAAGAAGATAAATCAACGCGCATGATGGTCTTGCATCCTTATCGCTCACTGTGACGTAAACCAGAGACAACTTTCCTGGCGGCAAGTTGAATTCTTTATTTGTGTTCATGTTTATTCCTGTTAATGCAATAGTTATCTCTCACGTGTTGCTTCAAAACGTATTAAATGAGATTTTTTTTATTCGTTTATGTAGTAAGAACTTTTATATTATATAGTTATATAAATTTTGTTGTGAAAACGGACAGTTTACTGTGTTAATATCACCTAATTTGCCAAAAATTAAAATAATAAAAAAAATAAAACACACACAAACACATTAAAAATGCCACAAATGATTTCTGAACATTAATTGTCGGAAAATTTTTTAACTAAATATATTTTCTGAAAATAAAATTATATAATAAATATACTTACAATCATAAAATGTATAAAAAAAAATAAAAAAATAAAAGTTTCTATTGGGATTCGAACCAACTTATCAGCGCGGTTGGTATTGGCGTTGTATTGGGGTTCATTCGCATGAAACGCTTCGTCACGGAGACAACGTTTCAATATGTGCGAAGATCGACTAACTAAACGGATTAAACTTTTGACATTTTGGTATTACATAAATCAAATTATTTTGATTTTGAATTGAAATGATTTAGAATTGAAAAAATACAACAAAACATAGAGTAAGAAAACAATATATTAGGTGAATATTGATAGAAATTTTGATGGTAATCAAATTATGTAAATAAAAGTATTACATACTATGTATTTTGGTAGGTTCAAATAGGTAGGTACCTATGATACATTTACAATTATTACGTACCTGTTGCTTTAAAAACTATTTAAAAGTCACTACAATTATAAACTTTTTTGTTTCTGTCCTCACAACAATAAAACTAATATATTATACATTTGTTTACCTTCATATTGAACAATTATTTATTATTGACAGATCATTTCAACACCCCATCAGAGCCCGTATAACGACTAATACCATACTGTCGGTGTGCGCATGCGCGCAGATCAATATAAATTCACCCTCAATCTCAATCGCGCCTAAAGAAGTATAACTTAAAAAAACATGTAAGTATTTTGATTTTATACACAATTTAACGACAGACAAAATGTTTCTATAGATACTAATCGCCATTTTAATAGAAGTCTGAATTTGAAGTAACACTTTATTTTTGATAGCTCCATAGGTAAATAACTCATTTTGGATGTATTTTTTACTACGAATATGGTAGTGAAATGTGTTCTTTATATATTTAACTTTTATTACAGAGAAAACACAAATGAACTACAACCTGAAATGTGAAATGTGTTAGATCAGATTGCAACACAAGCAATAAAAGAAACTTGACACAAAATTTAAGGATAACGCTACTCAAACCATAATGTAAGAGAAAAAACCTATTTTTAAAATCTACAAATTTACATAATACATATTTGTTATGATCTACTTAAAAATTATTTAATTTCAGTGAAAACGACATAGTCAAAAAAGCCATGGAACAAATAAAGAATTTGCAATCTGAAAATAAAAGATTGAAGGAACTTCTTAGTAGGAAGAAGGAGAAAAAAAGTACAGTTGAAAGAATTTTTACTAAAGGGTAGTTAAAAAAATTAAAAACTAAAAAACAAATTAAGTGGTCAATTGAAGATATTGCTTCAGCAATTTCTTTGCACGCTGCAGGGGCAAGGTCCTATCGTTTATTAAGAAAAAGAGGCTACCCCCTTCCAGCTGTAGGAACGTTAAGACAATGGGATTCCGGATTCTAACGATAAATCGTTTATTTGGGTAAACCACGTTTCTGAGTGTGGTTTACTAAAACCAACCCTGGAATTTGTAACTAAATGTAGTGAACCGGAACATATTTTTCGTACTTATAATCGCAGTACATTAAAAATTTGTAAACATTATCGGAAAAACCTATTAGAAGCCGCAAAACAAGTAAATCTGTGAGGACGTAAAATTACCCTTTTTTTTAGATGTAAAATGTATTTTAAAATAAGGATGCTAAATAAAAGTATTAAAGGTAATTATAATATCCGCAAGAGAAAAATCATAAAAATTGTCAAATAATATCATAAATAAATAAATAAAAATAAATAATATTCATAAACTCTGAAGTATGACACGCTTTTCGTTTATTTTTCAAATTATTTACGTTTTACCGGCTTTGTATAATATTTAATTTATGTCTTATAGATTTATTTATTTTGTTTGTAATGTACACAATCAAATCGTAGATTCATATATTTCTACATAAAGTAACTAGTTATGAATTCTTAGTGCAACATATGGCATCAAGGGCCACTCACCATTAACAGTTCAAGTTTCAAGTTATTTATTTATAGTAATGAAACAGCGTTGCCATATGATTCATCGTCAAAATAAGATTCACACAACTTCCCTGGTTTAGTCTCGCAGTGACGTCATGCGCCAGTCGATTGAATTTAGAATTGCAAGTGTGCATATCTTCCTGTCATAGTATCATGATGTAGTAGGATTAGTATTTGCATAGTTGTATACGTAAAAAGGACACTAATCGTTATTTATGTATTAAGAGCGAAAATTGATACGACATTATTGCTTGAGAGTAATAGCTGCCGCGCGACGCGAAGCGGAGAGCGGTAATTACTCCAATCTCATGTTCCCTTAATTGACATGCCTCTTCTATACGCACATTAAAATGTAAAGGGAACAGTATACATCCCTGTTGCACCTTGTCTTATCCTTTTAGATTTTTGTTGGTCTACTCGTATATAGTATTGTATTATTATTCTTTCTGATATCTGTATAAATTGCTAACGATTCTCACATACTGTTCATCTATTCCGTAAAATGTTTGAAAAGCTGCTTTTCTTTCGGGAAGGCCTTCTCAAAGTTAATTAGTCATAGGAGAACGTCGCTGTTTACATATCAACAGTTCACTTATTATTATTTGAGTGTTTTTATAGCAAATAATGCCTCCCTAGTGCCAAAGCCTATTATAAATCCCAGTTGGTTTGCTGTTATTCTATTGTCTAGTTTCTAGTTTATTGTAGATGCGGTGATGTATCACACGTAAGAAGACAACATAGTTTATCTAGCTGATCATTCGATATTCTTCAAATTTCATTGCGTTGGATTTTTTGAGTATTGGGACGAACACAGATATTAGCCATTCTCTTGGAGTTTTCCCAGTATCGTAAATCTAATTGAATAATTCAACTATATATCGTTGTGGTTCTTTTCTGGTAGTATTTTCTGTAGGTGTTTCATCCAGCGCTATGATTTTTTATGCGTTTTAGTGTTTTGTCAATTTTTGCTTTGGTAGATTTAGTTTTTCCATTTGGTTCTGTTGTCCCCAATTTTCGTCAAAAAGCTGTTTAATGTTACTTTTTATTTGATTCTTCTAATAGTAGGGTTCATCTATTAGTAGGTTCATCTATTAGTAGGTTCATCTATTAGTAGTATGCTAAATTTGCAGTTACTTGAACGTTATGGGCACATACTGGATTGTGAAGATTAGGTCCTAAAACCCAAAAAAGTTAAGTTAAGTTTTTCATTTTAGTTGGGACTTTCCCCTTTTAATTTAATTTTCCATTTACAGTCGTTTTTTCCGATTATGGTTCTACACTCTCCGTGGAGGAGTCATGTTGGTTATCATTCGATAGATTTTTGAAATATATTGAAAACGTATTTTTTAGTTTTTTGATTTGACGTTTATTTCGAGAAATATTCGCTTTTTTTAAACTTTGTGGCTCACCCATTTCCTTACTTCCCGTTCAAATCGTCAGATTTTTTAAAAATACACTTAACTTACCTTATCTTAATCTGACGATTTCGAATTTTTCTAAGGATAGATTTTTTTCGGACCCCACTTAACGATCTCCTCTGTATTAAGAGTTCGTATAAAATTCACGCTTGGGCTCCCTACATATTATAAGTAAAGTTATTTATTGTGTTTTTAGTGAAATCTCCCGTACTTTTATAGTTGTTTTTTAGATAAGAAAAAATCTAGACCAGTGGTTCTCAATATTTTTGAGTCATATACCACAAAAGACTTTTTATTATTTTTGGTACCATCTAACTGAAATACCTACCAGCTAGGTAATCTAATTGAATATAATAGTGGTAGTGATTTTGGCTGTTTCTGAGTTTTATGTACTACCGCAAATAATGATATGTACCACCAGTGGACATGTACCACAATTTGAGAACCGCTGATATAGACCCAATGTGAAAAACTTGTAAAATTAAAATTAAATCAAACCATCTTTGCACAGTTTATTTTCCTTCCATCCTGTTCCCTTCTACAATTTTGTTTAAGGTCGTAGGCGCAAAATTTCGCGCCAACGTGATTTAAATGCATTTATTTTTTCGAATACTTAGAAACTAATAAGTATTTTTTTAAACTTAAACGCCCAATGAAATATTGCATTATTACCGTGGGCCAAAAGTTCCTGAAAATTTCAATAATGTTTCAGTGGCGAATCTAGACGTTTGCCTTTGGGTGGGGAAATTTGCCTGGGGGGCAGTGGCGTAGCTAGGGTGGGGCGGAGGGGCGGTCCGCCCCGGGTGTCACCCGCTCGGGGGTGACTATCGAAAGACCCGATCACAAAAAAATAAATCGTTAATTTGTAACTTTAGCCACTTTACAATCAAAATACAATTCGATATTATTTTGTGAACACACGAAGCCGAGAAAAGTCGAGGTTAAAGAGGCATTTCTTGGATTTTTACCCGTTGAAAGGAAAAAAGCACTTGATCTAAGTAACGAAATTCTCAAGAATCTTGAAATTGAGGATTTAGATTATTATGAAGCGCCTTTCAAAGGGATAAGATAATGATGCTCTTATAAGCTGCATACATAGAGGAATACAAACTAGTATTAAAGCGTAAGAGCAAAATGTCGCGCCATTTTTTTGCGCCAAAAACTCCTAAAAAACTAATAAGTATTTTTGGAAAATTTACACGCAGAATGAAAGATTGTATTATTACCGAGGGCCGAAAGTTCGTGAAATCTTCTATATGTTTATTTGCATAAGTTACAGGGGTGAAAAAAAGAGAAAAAGTGTGATTTTTAATTTTAAATATCTTATTCAAAGGAAACTTTTTGGTTAGTCTGAAGGACTTTCGGCCCTCGGTAATAATATAATATTTCATTCTGCGTTTAAATTTATCAAAATTACCTATTAGTTTTATTAGGATTCCAAAAAAAAAATGAACACATTGGCGCGAAATTTTGCGCTTACGCTCTTAACCCTTAAACGCCCAAGGGTGAGTAAAAAATGTCCACCTAATGCGTATTCCCTTGTAACATATTTATTACGTGTAAATTTTTTTAAAAATTATTTATTGTTAAAAAGACAGCCCATTATCAAATGTTAATTTGGTTCTACCAATATTTTTGAAAATAAAAGCAGCATCTTGAGTTAAATATGGATGGGCATAGAAAGTACACCCTTGGCAAAACTTGTTACTAAAGGTTCCTATATAATTTCTCGTTGGTAGAAAGATAATCCATATAATTATCGATGTATAATTACATAATCTACATAATTATCCGCCAATGAGGAGGCTGAAAGAAAGAATATGGAGAAAATCGACAAATCTGAATTACTGGCTTTTACTGGTATGTTAATTTTGATGTACGTTGTAATTTTGTTGCAAGGTTTGTAAATTGTTTATATTAATATTTTAGAAGATGCTGTGTTTATTAAGCATAAGATTCTTAAGTTTAATCCATTTTCAGCAACTCTCAATAAATATATTATCTATTTTCGATGTGGACATTTTTTACCTACCCTTGGGCGTACATGGAACCTAAAAAAGGTTGGGCGTTTAAGGGTTAAAGCAAAAAACAAAGAGGCCATTTTCGTTCGATGTATTGATCATTTAACTAATTTATGTGGCCAGCACTCTATTGCACACAATACGTCTTGAGTAGGTAACCTTTTTCGGAACTGAGGCAATTTTTTTCTGCTTCCACTAGCCTGCTGGGAAAGTGCTTAGTAAACACAGCAAAGCATATGTTAAACGAGTATTCACAACGCGTTGGAGTGCTCACTATGCTGCAGTTAAAGTATTGGCAGAATAAGTATTGTTTTGTTGCTGCAATTAAGGAATTATGTCATCAACATGAAAATTTAGACACCAGAGGTGTCCACATAACCTTACGCCCGCTGTGTGTAATTTGACATTTCTTTGTTATCTTTTCTTTGGGAATGATGTTCTAAAGAAATAAATTATTGTCAGATTGAATTGGAAAGTAAAGGCATAACCGTTGATCAATCAGGGATCAAAATAGCTGCACCTTATATTGAAGAAAAGCGTGGTCATATTATATGAAATAACAGATTTTGCCACGAAAAAAATAAGAATACGACGACATTCCCACCAAAAAACGATAAACGTCAAAAACGAACGGATAGTGACTTAGCTCCCGATACAAGACTCACACTGCTTCGAGCCGAACTTCAAAAGGATATAATAAAAATGTGTGTACCATTTTTATATATTCGGCTGCAATACGAAGGAAAAACAATCTTACTTTTTAATTAGAATAAGGAGTGCAGCCAGTCCCTTTAACTGCAATTTTCTGCTCTTATTGGAGCGTCATCAGAAGGAACGTAGGCACTGTTCTCCTTGCCATAGGCACTGTTCTCCAAGGAGAACAGTGCCTACGTTCCTTCTGATGACGCTCCAATAAGAGCAGAAAATTGCAGTTAAAGGGACTGGCTGCACTCCTTATTCTAATTAAAAAGTAAGATTGTTTTTCCTTCGTATTGCAGCCGAATATATAAAAATGGTACACACATTTTTATTTTATTTTCTTATTACTCAGTAGAGTAACTACGGTGCATCTTTCAGTTCCTAGCCGGCTGCAGACGGGGGATTTGAATTGCAAAGTTTAGAATTCCTTCCCTATCGTCTTTACTGCAGCATCCATATGACTTGCAAATTGTAGAAGTCTTGGAGGTGTATACATGGGGATGTACCAGTAAGTTTTCAATTTAAAAATCTTTTAGTAATTTTTGATATTTTTCAATATTAATTATTTGCTATTAGGATTGAAAGCTTGCTTCGTATCAAAAGGATATGTTGGACTGTTTTGCTGCATAGAATAAGCAAGGAAAGAGAACTTTTCCACACAGTGAAATTTAGAAAAATATCATACCTAGGCCACATACTAAGAAATAAAAAGTACCAATATGCTCAACTTACAGTGAAAGGAAACATCGTGGGATAGAGAGAACTAGGAAGAAAAACAAACTGTGGTACAAAAATCATTAAAATTAAAATGGGAATAGGCTGGACATGTAGCTAGGAGCGATCTAAACAAATGGCACAGAAAAATTCTAACCTGGAGGCCATACCAACACAAAAGATCCAGAGGCAGACCTCCTATGAGATGGTCAGATGAACTGAAAAGGACTTCTTGCAGAATTAGCTACAAGTAGCATACAACAAATAACAATGGAAAGGAAGACTTGGAAGAGGCTTATGTTCAGATGGGGACGTGAATGGCTAGACGAAGAAGAAGAAGAAAAAGGAAGATAAACACTATCGTGACTCAAAATCAGCCAATAATGGACAGGGTTAAATTTTGAATAGCTAATACGAACAGCTGAAAACCGAGAAGAGTTTTCATTAATTATTGTAGTGGCCGACCTTCATTGAGGAGAGGGCACTTTAAGAAGAAGGACTGTTTTGACCTATTCAATTTTGAATTTGAAACCAAATCAAGGTCCATTCATAATGTTGCTACATTCAGTGAACAGTTGAAATTAGCTGTTTCAACATTTTGCGATTTTACCATAAAGAGGTACCAGAAGCAGACCTCTTGCTAGAAATACCAAGGCTCAGAAGACATTTACAAGCGGTCAATATTACAGCCTATATAATATGGTTAGCTGTAGACATTTTAAAATTCATTGTGGATTGAAATTTTCATCGAATCATAAAATTATATACTTATAAACTTATAACCATTTGCTTATCGGTTGCTTCATGTGAGAGAAGTTTAAGTAAGCTAAAATTAATCAAGAATTACTTTCGAGCAACAATGGCACAAACAAGGCTAAGTAATCTCGGTTAATTATCTATACTTAATTCTTATTTTTTTTTATTATTCAAAACATACGTGTATCGTGTATCAGATTTTCGTTGATTTTAACAATCTTTATTTTTAGGATTTGGGGTGACACCATAGATTACCGCCCTCGGTGTCACCCATGTTAGCTACGCCACTGGGGGGGGGGGGGACTTTCAGTGAAACACCAACCAAAAAATATAAGCCCAAACTACATAAAAGACATAAATAATAACTTATATTATGCATTAATCCCTCTTAATTTTCTAACCTGGCGGTATTGTTGGGTTGAATTTGTCTATCTGAGGTTTAATTGTCATCTCAGTTAATATATCTTTATGTTTCAACATTTTTTTTCTTTAATTTTAGACTGTGTTAGAGCTGAAATATCCCCATTTTCCCGTCCCGTAGATCCGCCTTTGTAATGTTTATTTTAATAACTTACAGGAGTGAAAAAAGAGAAAATTTAGTGTTAATGTTAGTTTCAAATGTCTCATTCAAAAGAAACTGGGCCTGGATTCCGTGCACTGTAGATATCTACAGTCGCCTTATATCGATGTCAATTGTCATGAAAATATTTGAATTTTTAGCTTTAAGGTGAAACAGTAGCGATCAACAGGTAGCGAAAACGCGTTCCAAGATTGCGGCTGTAGTTTTGAATATTTTTTCGAGATATTTGGCACACGTATTCGTAATATAATAAAGAATGGCGGTACAGAGCCTAATTTGAAAAATATATTAATATGTGGAAATTACTCTGTAATTAAATACAATATTAAAAAAACGAGCCTGTACCGGCATTAAGAAGAACAAAAAAATACACTGTCTTCAAATAAACTTTTTTATCCGATGCCTAGATTTTGTGTCATTTTGGAACTACTAATGAAATAAAAAATTTTAGTAGTTCCAAAATGACACAAAATCTAGGCATCGGATAAAAAAGTTTATTTGAAGAAAGTGTATTTTTTTGTTCTTCTTAATGGCGGTACAGGCTCGTTTTTTAATATTGTATTTAATTACAGAGTAATTTCCACATATTAATATATTTTTCAAATTGGGCTCTGTACCGCCATTCTTTATTATATTACGAATACGTGTGCCAAATATCTCGAAAAAATATTCAAAATTACAGCCGCAATCTTGGAACGCGTTTTTGCTACCTGTTGATCGCTACTGTTTCCTCTTAATTGAATTATTTTCTAGTTTTGCTAGGTTATACTCTAATTGATGCTGAAGTGACACTTAGTAAAACAAGAAAATATTTGAATTAAAACTAAAAATTCAAATATTTTCATAACAATTGCCATCGACAGAAAGCGACTGTAGATATCTACAGTGCACGGAATCTAGGCCCTGTTTAGTTATTCTAAGGGACTTCCCGACACGTGAGCAAGAAGTAGAACTAGCGGAAAAGTACATTTACTTAAGTCATGAAATTAGTATTGGCACAGATAAACAAACATGCGAAATAAAAAAAAAAATTAAATCTTGCTTGGACAGCATACGGAGCGTGAGAGACATATTATTTGGGAGCAGTTTATGGATTATTTTAAAAAGACAAGTGTTTGATCAATGTGTGCTGCCGGTAATGACATATGGAGCAGAGTCACTGACTTTAACCAAGGCAACAGCGTCGAAAATGAGGGTTCCTCAAAGGCGCACGAAAAGATCCATGCTGGGCGTAACTCTATTGGATAAAGTAAGAAGTGAAGATCTCAGACAAAGAACCAGTATCACAGATGTTATAGAATGTGTCACCAAGCTCAAATGGAACTGGACAGGACACGTCGCCGAGCTGAAGGATTCAAAATGGGCACGAAAGCTAATGGAATAGAGATCAAAAGAAGAAAAACGCAGTAGAGGAAGGTCGCCTACACTATGAACCGCTGATATCAGGCGGAATAATAAAAACTGGCAAAAATCAGCACAAAACCGTGAAGTGTGAAAACAATTGGGGAGACCTATGTCCAGCAGTGGACGTAAATTGGTTGGATGATGATTTTTTTTCCTTATTGGCTTTGATAGATAATAAATTACTGTTTGCTACAATACAATACCATATGCTACAATGATGATTAAGGGCCTATCAGTCCCATAAAGGGACTGTCAACCCTCGGTAATGATGTAGTCTTTTATTCTGTGTTTCATCCTGTCACATTTTTCAACAATACTTATTAGTTTTCTTAGGATTCGGAAAAATGAATGCTTAAAAAACAGGCCAGGAAATGAAGCTGAAAAAATGGCAAAACCTCGCAATTTTTTCGTCCAGTATCGATTTGTACAAAAATTTGGGATTAGGCTCATTTTACCGTCCAGTTCTTTTTTTATATTGAGCCGTTGTACGATTTTGGTTTTTTAAGGGTGAAAACTACCCCTAATTTTAAAAAATTATAAAATAACATTTTAAACTTTAATATAGTCAACATTTGGTTTTAGTAGTTAAATAATGATTGTTTTATGCTTTAGGATATACTGTCATAATATTTCAACCCCCAAAACCACCCATGTTGGAGCATATATAAAAAATTTATTTGTCCTAAAAGAATGATTTCGGCTTGCAACGATTTTGAAAAAATTTGGGACTAGGATCATCTTACCCTCTACTTCATATTCTATATCAACTCAAGGGCGTTGATTATTTTAAAGGGTGTAAACTACCCCTTATTTTCAAAAATCGTGTAAAAACATTTTAAACTTTAATATGGGTAAAATTCGGTTTTGATTGGTTAAATAATGATTGTTCTATGCTTTAGGATATAATACCATAATATTTCAACCCTTAAAAACTACCCTTAATAACATTGAAATTTTTATTAACATTTACGAGGAATCAACGAAATATACATTAACACACGCAGACACATGAGCAGATCTTTCTTCTTTTCTGTCTTTCGATTTGAATGGAGAAAGTGGAACATATTATATCGTATTACTGCCAAAAAAAAACGGTTCTGTTTTACATAGTTACATACATTAAAAATGCTCTATTATCATACACTCCCAAGCGGAGTATTCGAATTTTTGGAAAAAAAAATTGTGTTATAAACGTAGCTCCTACATTTTTGGTGATAAAAAGTTTTTTCAAACATAATTTTGTAGGGTTTTTAAAGAGCTATGAGGCTATGTAAATTAAATTTCGTAAGATGCCTTAGTTTTTAAACGGGTTGAGTTTAAAATGCTCCAATAAGAGGGCGTTTTTCGTAATTAGACGTTTTAAACAGCTATACCTCACTAAATATTCACTGTAAAGAAAACCTATATACAGAGAAATTTTAGTCATTAAATAAGCTACAAGTTATATTTTTCCATAATACTTGCTAAGTAAAACGCGCCACAAAAGAGTAACTTTGATACAGCTTGAACTTTGAAACTCTTTTGTGGCGTGTTTACTTCAAATTTAGCCAATATTATGGAAAAATCTTTTAAAATAAAATAAAAATTTTATTGTGCATCAAAATTATCAGATCTTTTGTAGCTGGAATATTGCATGCGCCACTCATTTTTACGGCGTTTAGCGGTTTTTTATTCTTGTTTTTCAAAGTTTTTTTTATAAATTAAATGTATGAAGTTGAATGCAATTTTTCTCGATTACACGTTAAGCTTTATAAATGGTCGCCTTTGTCGCATTATCGAGCAAATGATCTAGTGTCCATCGAATGTACACTAGATTTTTTTCTTTTCGAAATAGATTGAAAAAAATTATTGGGATGGCTGGTTAATGAACTTGGATTGCTCGTTGCCAGATCAAATTTAGCGTCGTAACCACTACAACTACGTAAACCATTTCGAGAATAATCGTTAATTTTATTATACTTTTGTAGCTTAATATAATAAGAGTGCGTTTTTCGTAATTAGACGTTTTAAACAGCTATACCTCACTAAATATTCACTGTAAAGAAAACCTATATACAGAGAAATTTTAGTCATTAAATAAGCTACAAGTTAGTACTGCATCATTTTTTTGTATCTCCAGAATTTTCGGAGATTTTTTTGAAGAAAAATATGAAAAATACGAAATTGCCAAAAGTTAGGCGTTTTAAATAGTTAAAGCTTCTTGGGTATATTGATAATACATATATATAAAAATAATTACAGAAGGTAGAAGATCAATTTTAATTAGGAGAGTTAGTGGGTTGTTTTCACTGATTTTTTCGTAGAAAAAAGTAGGTACCGACCTTATTTTGACCATAATTCACTAAATTTTTATGCTAGACTCTTTTTGTTGTTTTTTTGAAAGCTCCAATTATATACTCAAAAAATATTCTGTAAGTTTTCCCCGAAGAATGGAAAGTTTTCCCGTTATTTTGCTTTGAATATTTCAAATTATGCAATTGACGAAAAAGGTTAACATACCGTATCTCGGTTTGTATTGGTCGTAGAAAAATTATAAAAAATAATTTTGTTTGTGGCTCTAAAATATTGAATTTTGATTTCTGTAGTTTTTTTGATTAAATACATATATTTCAAGTTATTCTCAAAAAACCCGCTAAAAAAGTGGATTTTTTCGTCGAAAAACTGTTACTTTCAACCGCAAATAACTCGAAAAATGTTAGTTTTACGAAGAAAACGCAAAGAACATTTTTTCTCAGAATCACTTTTTCCATCGATTTACATAGTTAAAATGTAATAAATTCCCACCCCGAGATGAGGAGGCAACCACCCCCGTGGTTTTAGCGTACAGCAGCATGATACAGAAAATGATCTTTGGAATATAACCTATTTACCTTCTGTGAAAATTACAAGTAAATCCATGGTGGACGAAAAAATTGCTAGCCAAAATTCTTCATTTCCTGACCTAACAAATTGGTGCGAAATTTTGCGCCTACGGCCTTAAAATTAGCCTTCGATAAAACAAGTAAAAACAAACCCTCTTGTCAAGAAACGTTTATGGAAACACAAAAGGTGTATACACACACGTATATACAGTTTAGGGTTGTTCGTTGACAAGAAACACCTGTGCACTTCCAAAGGGATTATGGAAAGAAATGTGAAGGTGAGTCATCAGTTCTTTGATAAAGGTAACAGCGTGCACATCTGGAGTTTACGGGGTTCCTAATTGAATGGTTTTTAGATGTTTTATCCTGCGAAATGGAAAAAGTGCAATCAATAAGGTCAACGAAAGGGAACTTTTGTTGTAGCTTTTAAAAACAGGAGAATTTGGAAATAAAAAGTAAACGTAAGAAATCAAAAAGGAAATCAGTACTAATAATAAGAAACAAAATAATAAAGTGATAATTCAGACCACGTGATAATTAAATCAAATTGTGTTTTGAATAGGAAAGTTTTGGGGTAGTTCTGATTTCTTTCATTATATATGTATTTTTGACTGCTGAATTCGAATATGAGGTTTGCGGACAAAATTTCGTGACGGAACATTGAGTAAATCGCGAAAAAAGCGAAAAATTTCTGCTTTTTCCCGCTTTTTTGCTTAAATCTCGAAAACTGTTAATCTTTAGTAAATTGTATTCAAACAGAAATTAAAGTTATTAAAATTTTCTACAAATATCACTACTTACTTTTTATTCAGTCGAACTTTTCGGTCTAAACTTCACGTTGAAAATTGCCAATTTTTAACGGTCTCTGCAAAACCCACTTTTTACATTTTAGTGTGGTATAACTAGGCCCAAACCCAGACATCCAAAGTGAAAGTTATCCTCCAACACCAAATTGTTCTATATGGTCCACATAATGTTCAGAAAAAGTCACACCATTTTGAGCGTCCGGTTTGGGGGGGGGGGAGGGGGGGGGGGGAGAGAAATTGGTAAATTCGTAGTTTTTCGTCAATATCTCTAAAACTATGCGGTTTAGCATGAACAACCTTTTATACAAAAATATTCTACATAACGTTTTAAATAAAAAAGGCCCAATGCATAATCCTTCTAAAATGAACGGCTCCAAAGTTACGGAGATAGTATATTATAATTGGTCCAAAAAAAGGCCTAACCCAAAAATCCAAATTAAAAGTTTTTCTCCAACACAAAATTGTTCTATATGGTCCACATATTGTTCAGTAAAAAGTCACACCAATTTGAGCGTCCGGTTTGGGGGGGGGGGGAGATGTGGGAGAAGTCGGTAAATTAGTAGTTGTTTTACATTTTTCGTCAATATTTCTAAAACTATGCTTTAGCGTAAATTATGTTCTATACTCAGATTTTCTACATAAAACTTAAAACAAAAAAGGTCTAATACATAATTGTTATAAAATCAACGGTGCCAGAGTTACGGAGGGTGAAAAGTGGAGGTTTTCGATGCTTTTTATATTTTTTGGGCAATTTATAATATTATTAATGATGAAAGAAATTTTTTTGTAAATAAAATTTGCTATTTCAGTGGTCGATGGTATGTTAGTGATAAGCCCTTGAAGAAACGTCAACCTCACCACCCAAAATCATCATCAATTGTCCAAATAATATAAAAAGTATCGAACACCTCCACTTTTCACCCTCCGTAACTCTGGAACCGTTGATTTTATAACAATTATGTATAGTACCTTTTTTGTTTTAAATTTTATGTAGAACACTTTCTATAGAACGTTGTTTACGCTAAAGCATAGTTTTAGAACTATTGACGAAAAACGTAAAAAACTACTAATTTACCGACTTCTCTCCCATCTCCCCCCCCCCCCCAAACCGGACGCTCAAAATGATGTAACTTTTTACTGAACAATATGTGGACCATATAGAACAATTTGGTGTTAGAGGAAAACTTTTACTTTGGATGTCTGGGTTAGGCGTTTTTTTGGACCAATTACACTATACTACCTCCATAACTTTGGAACCGATCAGTTTAGAAGGATTATGCATAGGACCTTTTTTATTTCAAATTTAATGTAGAATATTTTTGTATAGAAGGTGGTTCATGCTAAACCGCATAGTTTTAGAAATATTGGTGAAAAACTTAAAAAACTACGAATTTACCGATTTCTTCCCCCCTCGCCCCTCAAACCCGACGCTCAAAATGGTGTGACTTTTTTCTGAACATTATGTGGACCCTATAGAACAATTTGGTGTTGGAGGATAACTTTCACTTTGGATGTCTGGGTTATGCCAATATTTGGATCAATTTTATTATACTACATATTTCAAAACTTTATATTTAATTAGAATGCTGTCATTTGATAAATTTACATCCTCTATCCTGTGGAGTAATGCTGATATCCTAATTACCACAACAGCTCTTGAGATGGCACCGTCAAATAAACATGTTACAGTGGTGGGGGAAGATATCGACCTTCTGGTCATTTTGATTGGCCTGTGTAGTCTTAACACAAAGAATGTATTCTTTCTGAAACCAGGAAAAGGAAAGGTTTCGCAAAGTTTCTACAACCGTAATTTGGCTGCTGAAAAAATCCAAATTTGCCATATCTTATTCCTGCATGCGATGAGTGGTTGTGATACTACTTCTGCATCGTTGAATCAAGGGAAACTGAAATTTCTTAAAGTCCTGCAAAAGAACACAAACTTGGAACCAACCGTTGAAACTTTTAATGACCCTAATGTACATCAGGATGCGGTTGCCACAGCAGAAAACATGTTTGTTTCTCATAACTCTATATGGAAGAAAAAAGAGACCAGTCTGAACGATTCGAGATACAGACAATACGTATCTTCATCATATAAAAATAAGACCAACATTGCCTCATTACCATCTACCTCCTACCCTAAGGCGGGTCTACATTGTTCCCCAATTTGCACATTATGCGAAGGACTATGTGACAACGTTGAACCCCAGGAAGATAGCTCTGATATAGAATTAGAAGAGACTGAAGGAAGAGACAGAGGTATGTAGAATTTCACAAGTTATTTCGTAATCAATAATCTCTCCTTGATATATGATCACAAGTCAGTATCTCACTACGTCTTAATGACCCCTGACGCTGATGATGAAGCAATCAGTATCGGTGCTAAGGTATCAGGTGCCCGCCTGCAAAACTAGCATAGGCGCCCTTCGGTTTTTTAAAATTGGCGTCCCCTAAACAACGGCGTCCGCCTGCAGTGCATCCCTTGCAGGCCTGTTATCACCGGCCCTGGGAGCAATCAGACCCTGAGCCAGGGCATGATGGCATCGAAGAACCTCAGCACAATGCGGAAGATATGTTTAATCTCACAATCTATTATGAAATCGTCATCTCTGCTTTACAACTGACAACATCTCTTTTATTTTCCAGAACGAGTAGAATATATATCGGGACCCATCGCCACAGAGAACCATCGCCAGAACCAGGATCTTCTAAAAGACAACGGCTCATATAATTTTATATTATAAAACATTTTGTATTTTACTTTGTTTTTTATTTTAAGTTGTAATATTAATAATCACGATATTTTAAGTTATATTTTGTTAGAGCTCTACCTTTTGTGATACTGAATTTGTACAATTTCAACCTTTTTTTTCTTTTTAATTATTTGTGCAGAAAACTAGAAGAAATTTATCAAATTACAGTATTTTTATAAAGAATAAAGTTTTGAAATGTAAAAAGTGTGTTTTGCAGAGACCGTTAAAAATTGGCAAATTTCAACTTGCACTTTAGACCGAAACGTTTGTCTGAAGAAAAATGTAAATAGTAATATTTGTAGATTATAAGTACTTTAATTTCTGTTAGCAGACTATTCACTAAAAGTTAATAATTTTCGAGATTTAAGCAAAAAAGCGGGAAAAAGCAGAAATTTTTCGCTGAGTGAATTTTTCTCCGAAATATAATATAATTCCAGCGCTGTGGTAGCCTCTAATGAAGACGTTCCTGTACTATTCAAGGCTCCTGTTATATTTAGAAACGCGAACAAGATTGCAAGGCCCTTTTTCTGCACCAAAGTACTCAAATTTAAGTAACTATCTGTCGTATCAATGATGTATATAACCAACGGATTACCTTTTGGTTTCAATCCCCAGGATTTACCTTCACACTCGCCTGCAGTTCCAGAAGAGTCGCGTAGCCCTATGAGTTATATTGTTAATATGAGTGTGCCATTTGACTTTGGAATCTAAGGTTTTACTCCATGATAGTTGACTTCATCGGTTCTTTCCAGTACCTCTCCAAATAATTTCCGCTCACTCAGTCCAGTAAACTTCATCTTATTTGTAAATACTACCAATTTAGTTTGGAAGGGTTCACGAAGAGGTTTCCTCAGTTCTCTATGTAATGAAGGACATAAGCAATAGTACTGGGATTTTTCCCTTGTCACTATTTTTGTCACAATATCGTCTGAGAAACCCTCGACTCAGACCCTTGGAGACATAAATAAAGAGCTTATTTAAAATCTCAATTTTTATTCACCAGCTTTTCTAAAATCTGTTAAGATAAAGATCTAATATATTTTATGTTCAAATATACAAGAATAAAAACCGCTAAACGCCGTAAAAATGAGTGGCGCATACAATATTCCAGCTAAAAAATATCTGATATGAATATTACGGGGCGCGAAAATGTATTTTCATTTTGATGCAAAATAAAATTTTAGTTTTATTTGAAAATATTTTTCCATAATACTTGCTAAGTAAAACGCGCCACAAAAGAGTAACTTTGATACAGCTTGAACTTTGAAACTCTTTTGTGGCGTGTTTACTTCAAATTTAGCCAATATTATGGAAAAATCTTTTAAAATAAAATAAAAATTTTATTGTGCATCAAAATTCATATCAGATCTTTTGTAGCTGGAATATTGCATGCGCCACTCATTTTTACGGCGTTTAGCGGTTTTTTATTCTTGTTTTTCAAAGTTTTTTTTATAAATTAAATGTATGAAGTTGAATGCAATTTTTCTCGATTACACGTTAAGCTTTATAAATGGTCGCCTTTGTCGCATTATCGAGCAAATGATCTAGTGTCCATCGAATGTACACTAGATTTTTTTCTTTTCGAAATAGATTGAAAAAAATTATTGGGATGGCTGGTTAATGAACTTGGATTGCTCGTTGCCAGATCAAATTTAGCGTCGTAACCACTACAACTACGTAAACCATTTCGAGAATAATCGTTAATTTTATTATACTTTTGTAGCTTAATAACTTCTAAACGGTTTAACCGATTTTGATCACTAAACATGAGTTGGAAACGTATTGACAAGTAGTATCTGATGCATCTAAGGTCAGGTATGATAACTGAAACTATTACAGGAATTATTGATCTTGAAAAACCGTTTTTCCCATAGGAAATATATTTGATCATACTTATGAAGCCTATAACTTAAAAATTCGAATGTTTCCGAATATGAGGTATACACCGTCAGATTCGTCTAGAGTCTTTCTACAAACGCTCAGTTATTGGCCCAATTCGTAGGTTGAAATTTTGAGTAATTGTCGAAAAACCAAAATTCAAAGTTTAGTTTTTCAGTTTTTAGGCGATACTGAGCCGTGTATATGTCTGATGCTGACGGCTTAAGCACCATTTAAAAGCTTAACTCAACACTATTGATTTTGTGTAGGTTCTCCTGTCTCTTCTTGAACCGAAGATATATTATACCCCCAAAAAATAAGCCGTTTACCTACCAAGGCCTATAGCTGGCTTATGGGTGGTCAAAAGTCACAAAGTACACCGGTTATGAATCGGCCCTGACCCCCTCTTCAACACACAGAAAAAAAATTCAGATCGGTTTAAATTTTCCAGCCACATACTTCTCCACATAACATTTTCCCTTTTTTAAATAGAAATTGAGTCATATTTCTGAGCTCTGTAACTTTTGAATGGTATAACCGATTGTCAAAATTAGACATGCGATGGAAAGGTAATAATCAGTACTATTAGAAGCCATAAAGGTCGGACTAAAATTTTCGACGTTTTTGGGAGTTTTGGGGACGATAACGAAAAACAGGCACAAAATAGGAAAGGCCGTAAAATCCACACCCTTTGACCAAAATGGATGGTTGATATATGAATGGCTGAGTCTTTTCCTGGACTTTAAGATGGAAGTTGGTACAATTTTCAACTCCGTCAGATTTAGAAAATCAAAAATTTCGTGTATATATAGTATCGCGTGTAGGGGGGCGTGGGTGTGCGCCACTGGCGAGAACTGCCGTTCTCTGGTAATGCAATAGAAAAAATTGAGAGGAGTGACTGTAGATGGCAATTGATTGGATCTCAGTTGCTTGGCGACGGGTAAAATCACTAGTTTTTAATAATAACAGATATGATATAATCCATTTTGACTGTAATAAAACGGAATAAATAAAAACGCGGTTATTCGATTTATCTCAGTCTAGTCGCCACAATTGCTACAATCGTCAAAAATGTAAAGTACACGGCCATATTGTGCACCCATAATATAACATCCCGATCTAATGAAACGCGCACGATAGCCGAGATTAGTATTCGGGTCAGTTCACGTGGTGTGTCTCTACGCTTTGAGTCACATAAACATTGGAAAAAGGGCCGCGCAGAGCTCTCGTGATTGGAGGTGCGTAAAAAGGAACTTTTATTCCCTCGCTTTTGTTTTTTTCTTTTTGAAGCTCTAAACCGAAATGGCTCGCGTTTTTCTTTTATTTTTTGCGTCAAAACTCTGTTTAATTATACGTGAACTTGCCATAGTCGTTCTAAAGGCAACTTTAATTTAATGTACCTACGCGTTTAATTAAAAATTATTATAATATGTAAAATATTTAGCACTGTACACTTGTACAGGGTGTCCCAAATTGGTATGTTTTGCAGTGTATACCGAAAACTAGAGGAGGCAGAAAAAAAAAGTAGTTAAGATGTCGTGACTTCTTTTTTCGTTAAAGTAACGATTGCTCAATCAAATCTATCAAACTTTTGATAGATATATTATGGACGGATTCAGTGGCGTACAGAAAACTTTTTTAGGGGGTCTCGTTAAGGAAATATAAACTGTAATTATGTTTTTTTAAATGGGACACCCTGTATATTTTGACATTTTTCGTTTACCTTTTTAATTCTCTTTCATCTGATATGACATATTATATATCTATTTTCAGTTGTTCGAACTACCGTGCAAATAAAATGTTTATAGTTGACGTCAGGTTAAAGGCACTTAAAAATAAAATACTCGGTAACGTATTTTAACATTTTAATATTAGGGTACCAATCCTTGAAATTTTTATTTAGCAAAAATAAAATCAATCAACTTAAAAATAGGAATAACGAATTTACGAACACCAAAAACTACTTAACTACAAGAATTAATTTTACAAAAATATGAAAATTATGATAAATGTTCAAAATACTTCCCGTTTTGTTGTAATAATAATTGACACGATATTGATATCCTAACGATTATTTGAGATGGATACAATTTGCATAAATATAGAACAATGTAATGAAAATCCAAATTTTTATTCAAAGGTAATATTTAGCGATGAAGCTCGCATATCCAGTGCAGGAATATTTAACCGACACAATGAACAATATTGGAATGACTCAAATTCCCACTTAGTTCAAGGGACCAGGAGGCAAGGCAGATTCGGTTTTAACGTTAGTTGTTTTTTCAAGCACAATAAATTAGTTTATCACGTATTTGACGATAAACTAACATCTTAGAAACTAATTTAAATAACATTTCTGATGAGTAATATTTGGCTGATCGGAATACATTTTGGTTCCGACAAGATGGAGCACCTGTCCATAATGCAGAATTCGTTGGAAATTATTTAAATGAAAAATTTCATAATCGGTGGATTGGAACTTATGTTCCTTAGTTCACCAGAACTATATCGTCCTGATTTTTTTATTTGAGGATTTTAAAAAACAACATTTATAAAACTGAATTTAATACAAAGGAAGAATTATTGCAAAGCATTCATCAAGCATTTAGAAAAATAAAACCAGTGCATAATATGCACTGCATATACTCAATTGTGTAAGATCTCTAAGAAAAAGGTGTCAATTATTATTACAACAAAAGGGGGAGTATTTTGAACATTTATTATAATTTTCATATTTTTGTAAAATTAATTATAGTTGTTACGTTGTTTATTATTGTTGTTTGTTGGTTTATGTTAATGTTATTATTTTTCTAAAATTAATTCTTGTAGTTAAGTAGTTTTTTGTTGTTGGTAAATTCGTTATTCCTATTTTTTTAAGTTGATTGATTTTATTTTTGCTAAATAAAAATGTCAAGAATTAAAATGTTAAAATACGTTACCGAGTGTTTTATTTTAAGTGCCTTTAACCTGACGTTAACTATAAACAACTTATTTGCACGGTAGCTCCAACAACTGAAAATAGATATATGATATATAATATCAGATGAAAGAGAATTAAAAAAGTAAACAAAAAATGTCAAAATATACAGAGTGTCCCATTTAAAAAAAAACAAAAGTATGGTTTATATTTCCTTAGCGAGATCCCCTAAAAAAGTTTTTTGTACGCCACTGAATCCGTCCATAATATATCTATCAAAAGTTCCTATAAAGTTTTTTAAAATTTTTGTTAATAAAGAAGATCTGTAACCCTGTCGTTTTCGACATTTTTCAATAATCGCCCAGTATCTCGATAATGTGAGGAGCTATTGATGATTTGATTGGACAATCGTTACTTTAACGAAAAAAGAAGTCATGACATCCTAACTACTTTTTTCTATCTCCTCTAGTTTTTGGTATACACTGCAAAACATACCAATTTGGGACACCCTGTACAGGGTGTTTGGTAAAGAATGGGCCATAACTTATCCTCAGGTTCCTGAGGTTAAAATAGGCCGATTTAAGCTAACTTACCTTAGTACAACGTTTATAATAACCGAGATACAGGGTGTCAAAGTTAAACTTTTTTTTATTTATTATTGAATATTTCCTGACAGGTATGAGATAACAACATGAAATTTGGTATGTGGGGGTTTTTTCGGTCTAGAAAACTAAATTCCCTACGAATAATTATGTATTGCCCAGAGGGCGCAACATACGCCTTTCAGCACCCATTTATTACGTTCAATTTTTTTTATCCCTCACTCTGTATAATTTTGACATTAAAATTTTTAGGCTCCTATTAGTTTTACTTAAAAAAAGGTATACTTGTTTCATCTTCCTAAACTCAACCGTTTTAGAGATAAACGCATTTTAAATCTGCGAGACACCATCATTTTTAGCATAATATCATTGTAGTTCCACCCGAAAAATAACAAATTATAATATATTGTGCCAGTTCTGAAATTTATGTCATTGCATGGCAAATTCCATTTGTAGACATTTGCAATACATTTTTGGAAATTTTATGGTTTGAACTTATTTTTCGGGTGTAACTACAATGGTATTATGCTAAAAATGAAGGTATCGCAGATGTATCGTATCGCAGGTGTATCGCAGATTTAAAACGCGTTTACCTCAAAAACGGTTGAGTTTAGGGAGATGCAAGAAGTATACCTTTTTTAAGTAAAACTAATAGGAGAATAAAAATTTTAATGTCAAAATTATATAGAGTGAGGGATAAAAAATATTGAACGTAATAAATGAGTGCTGAAAGGCGTATGCGGCACCCTCTAAGCAATACATAATTTTTGGTAGGGAATTTAGTCTTCTCTGCCCAAAAACCCCCACGTACCAAATTTCATGTTGTTATCTCATACCTGTCAGAAAATATTCAATAATAAATAAAAAAAGTTTAACTTTGACACCCTGTATCTCGGTTATTATAAACTTTGTACTAAGGTAAGTTAGCTTAAATCGGCCTATTTTAACGTCAGAAACCTGAGGTTAAGCTATGGCTCATTCTTTACCAAACACCATGTATATTAATAAAAAGTTAATTCCTAAGATGATACTGCTATGAACGCTTTCCTAATATTAATTTTTGTTTCATTTATATTCGTTGAACTTTGAAATAGTTCTTCTTCTCTTCTTCTACGGCACTACCGCCCAAATTGAGCCTTGGCCTCCCTTATTTTTTGCCTCCTTGGACTATTAAAAGTGTCTGTTTACTGTGTCTTCCCAGCGCTTTCTTGGCTTTCCAACCGGTCTCTTTCCCTGCATTCTAGCGTTCAGGGCTCTTTTTGGTATCTTATCAGGTGTCCGACCCATTGCAATCTTTGTGTTCTAATGAAGTCTGACAGGGGTGTTTCCTTATAAAGTGGATAAAGCTCGTTGTTGTATCGACTTCTGAAGATTCCGTTTTTCGTCAGAGGTCCTAGTACTTCTCAGTACTTTCCTGTCGAATGTATCGAGTTTGTTTTGGATGTTTCTTGCAGAACCTATGTTTCACTGCCATGCTATTGGTCGAATTAAGGTTTTATAGATTCTCATCTTTGTATTTCGGTGGACCCTTTTAGACCGAAATATATTGGAGAGGGCAAAATAAGCTCTGTTTTCCTGCGATAAGGCAAAACATGGTGAAATTATGGCAGCAACTGACTTACTGTTGCCAGTACTTGCTGCCATACTTTCACCATGTGAACAAGTCAAACTACAGCGCAGATGTTACCTGGAGCATATTATTGAAAAATACTTTAAACATACAGACGGATCACTTGTACAGGGCTTTGACCCACATATTTTTGTAAAATTATATCTTGGTGGTTAACATGTAAATTTCAGGTAAGCACTGACGATGATTGGTAAACCAATCGAAAACTAGTTCTGTGATGTAGCCCTTTTTGGGGATTTTAGATATATACCTTTTATAAAGGATTTTATTGTGTTTTTTATTATTTAATTAGTATTAGTTACATTAATAAATGTATGTCCAACATAGTATTCGTACTTTAAGTTCTGACCATAGCTCTGAAGATGGCTTTGTAAGCCGAAAACACTCAGCTAGAAATTAAATATTTTTACACACTATTAAAATACTTTTCTTTTCCCACTCATTCATTTGTCATGAGTGCTTACAAAAACATATCAGTCTTCTTCAAATATTTTAATTTTACCTTTAACAATTTAAAAAAAATTATTATCAGTTCAACCCCTTTCTACGCCTATGATATAAAATCACAAAGAAACCCTCGTTTATGGGCAATATTTGTCATTTTTTTTATGAAAAACATGCTATGTTCCGAACTGGACATTTTACCTTTTCTTAAAAACAGCTACTTTGATCCTTTGTGGATTTTATTTTTGACTTAATAACATAAAATTTCTTGTATAACAAGCGTGTTTAAGCAAACGTTATGACACTCATAAATATCGAAAAGTTTCTTTTGGTTTTATATAACTTTTTGATATTTTCATCATAAATATACAAATATTAGAAATATTATTTCACCTTTAAAAATTTTTTTATATTGTTTAATGCCTCCACAACTAATGACTATTGGCATGATAGGTAAAATGGTTACAAAAGGTACAAATGGTAAAAGGTTACAGTGGATTAATCCAATCGGGTACCTAGTGTAAAGTGTAGTGTGTGTGTTGAGTTAGTAAGTGTCTTGTTACTTAGCAAAGTCGACGTCATTGTCTTTGCAAAGAGACGCTAATTGTATCCGAACGTCTGTGGTTCCCCCGGTGAGTACCGATCCCGCAAGGAGAGACACTATTTTCATTTATGTATTAACTTTTCGTAAATGAAAAATTCTCTACACAGTTGAGATTCGGCCTCACGACCTTTAGGTTCAAAAGTAGACGCTCTGACCACTGAGCCACAGAGGGGTAACTTTTAAATTTATTATTCACGGATTAGTGAATATTCCTAATTTAAATGTCTAGTGCAGAATTGTTACAATCATCCTTTTATTATCATGTAATAAAAAAAATAATTATATGTTTGGCGACCTCGTAGCTGAATACACTCCTGTACAGGTTGACCTAGGCATTGACAAAATGAGATGGTCGATTGCTTGTAGTACCATGTTCCAAGCAACTGGAACTTCATAGATTAACTCTGCCGGAGTCTGCGGCGAATTGTACAAAGTGGCAGTTTCCTTTTCATTATTTATCCTACACATGTACCATATGATTTAAATCCGGTGAATGGTGTGCCACGGCAAAGTAATAACGCCAGCTTCTTGGCGTTAAACTCCATAGTTTGACGAGCAATGTGGGAGACGTTGTCTTGCTGAAAAAATACGTCTTGACAACCGTCTTGATAAGACCGTGCGCACTGGCTTATGAAGTCAACATAACGTGCAGCTGTTATACTACTTCGAATAAATATAAGTGGTGATCGGCTACCATAAACGATAACCTCCAAACCATTCCTCCAGCTGTTCTGTCTACCTACCTCTCAACAGCAAAGCCGATATCTCGTCTCTCCCCACGGCGCGGCGCCGCCTTACCATCTTACGACCACCATAAAACTCTTAACAAAAATCGCGATTTATCTCTGAATGCTACATTATGCCATTCTGCCACCAAATGCTGCTATTCTCTGCATCAATTCAAACGTTGATAACAGTGGTCCTCAGTCAAAGAAAGTACTAGTCGCGGGCGAAATGGAACCAGTCCAAAGGCTCGAATGCGCCGGTATAGTGTACGCATAGTAACAGGTCTATCGTCTACAGTCTACACCAAAACATTGGTCAGCAATTTTACGCGTAGTAGCAAAACGGTCTCACAGAGCCAGTAGTCTTGTAACGGGTACAAAGGTCAATGATATATATCATCCCTTAACTTTTTGGACATCTTGGAGATTAAAGCACCCTAATATGTCAGTGTAGATTTTGGCGTTCGATCCGACCATCACTTGTGACATCGTTGCCGTATCCTCTATTTTTTCATATCATCACGTTACAATTTTTGTGATATACACGAGCGTGACACCCTCAAAAAAGCGCTTAGTTTTCTAGATATTGACCACAGAGGGATGAATGGCTAATTTTATTCATACTTTATATTTTCGAGGGTGCTGAAAACGACAATGAAGTTTATTTTGAATTTTATGTGGGGGAACATTGTCAAAATCGCAATTTTATCCTAAAAATAAAAAAAAGAAATCACGTTTTTTGCGTTTACCTCGCAACAATTCTGTTCCATTTTAATATTTTTTTCTGAAATTTTTACACTATATAGATGTAACATTTGTGAAGACAAAGGTATCTGCCTTAAGTTTTTATTCTTATCATGATAAAGGTTATGAATTTTTCAAAAAAAGGTGCGGATTTGTGCATTGCAAAGTTTAATCGCAAAAGTTGTGTGACGAAGTTTAACATTTAGCTTCTCAATCACGTTTATTTTAAAGTAAAGAGTACAAAGAAGTTTTCTGGTAAGTTTTAGATCAAAATATTTTATAGAAAAAAAAAATAGTGCAACTTTTAATGTCAACATTAGAAATCCCCCATATAACGCTTATTTTTTGAGGGACAGACAATCTAGGTCTAATTTCTCACATTTATTACTATCCTTGGATTATAAGCTTTCATTTGACACCTCATTTGTCATTTTACCTAGTATAATGACGGAGAAGTAAACGCTATTATTCTATTATTCTTGTAGGTACATTTAACATTGATTGAAATTATGAAAGAAATATATAGAAAACAGCATGACAACACTGTGACCCACAAACATAAAAATTCAACCACATTCATCTGTGCCTTACATAGGGTGCTTTAATATTCAAGATGTCCAATTTTTTTGTGTTAAGACCGCATTTATATTACGACCCCGGTATAAGAATTTTGTCTAATAGTTTCGTATTTCGAAGGCGCGAAGTAGGATGTTTACATGAATATTTTTAAGATTCTCACAGACGTATGATATTGCGTAATTCTTTTTTACATTGCAATGTATTTTTAGTTTTTCATAATATTGGATCGATCGTCTGATACTGTGTTGTTTATCTCTCTCAAGAATTTGGCGTGGATATCGTAAGTGTCTCAATTTGTTTGTCTTCGGCTGAGCATCAAAGGAATTTAATGTTTTTGTGAGACAGAGTTCTGTCCATTTCGATTTGGAATGTCGCTGTATGTTTATCTAAAAGATAAGTAGCTTAGAGCCTGATCAACAGCAAGTGTTCTTTTTGATGACGCATATGGGAACGGGGCTTGGCTGTGAATGCATCCAAGTCAGCGTTTTTTTTTTGTGAGAAAAATGGGTGGAGTGAAATATTGAGGTCTCTTTGAGTTTTCTTTTCATTGATTGGTCGAGCTGTTTTGGTATGTGTTAGAGGGCTTAGCCCAGGTGTACTTTGCAACTTCTTATTGGCAAAGATTTGATTCATTGAATGTTTTAAATCTGAATTGGTTGTTGGATTGTCGAGGGGAATGTAAACTTTTGATTTTGAGAGGGCGTTTTGGTAAGAGTCTGAGGAGAGAAGATTCAGTTCCATGAGTGCCGCCATCAAGTTAGGTTTGGTCTGGCAGTTAATTCTGTTATAGTCGTCATGAAGTGAAGTTCCAGTTAGTTTCCAGTGAAGTTAAAATAAAGTTACCAGTTTTCCGGCCGGCTGGCTAAAGCTCTGAGAGTTTGGCTCAGCCCGGCGACACATGGCGGACAGAGTACGTGAACTCCGGCAATTTTAGCCGTTGTTAGGCTATTGTCGATATTATTTACCACTTTTGGTATCAGTTTCCTTTTGATGTTACTAGTTCAACATCCCAGTTTAAACCTAAAGTTTGCTAGTATTTTTTGTTTCCGTTAATGAACTAGATAACATTTTTTTTAATATTTTTGTTCGAGTAAGTGCTAATTTATTTTGACAATGCTGAATTCTTCTATAAAATTTTTTCATGAACTATGGAGTTTCCTTTATGAACTATGGAGTTTTCTTTATGAACTATGGAGTTTTCTTTATGAACTATGGATTTCTTTTAAATGAATTATGGATAACCTGATGTACTTCTGTTGTATCAATTTTGTGACTTTAGTGAAGTGAAATCGCATCTTGGACTTAACAACCACCAAGAAGAAAAGGACTGATAAACAAGGTATATTTTGTAAAGTTTCTCTTTTATTTCTTTTGGTAATCACGATCTCTATTTGTAATATCACAAATTTAAATTCATTTTTTTTTCGTCTTAGTAAATAATGTTTAATTTTCTAAATACAATCTTATTATTTCTTTTTTTCATATCTCTTGAATCGTAAGATCAGTAAAGAATTGGCTGAGTATATATAGAGTAAGATAAGGTAAGTTACGTTATAAGTATTTTGTATATTGTGTAAATTCTGTTTGGCTATGTTTTTTTGTTTTATTTTGATTTAGCTATCTATCTTTCCTTTATTTCTATTTTTTTGAATAATTTTTGGTTCCCTTGAGGTAACCAGTGGCGCCCAATATTTTATCTTTATTTAACATCCTTATTTTGATTTTTCTAATTTTGTTTTTGTTTTCTAAGCTAATAAGAGTATACTATTAACACCCCTTAAAGATCCACCCCCACATCTCTTCCGATTCTGAGCTACTAGACCATGTCCTTCATTGTGTAACATCCCCTAATATGACATAACAACGTCTTGTCAAAATTCTATTCCCTTTTCATGTGATACAAATGTCACCCTATTTTGGGGTATGTTTCAGTCTTCACCTATCTTGACGCTCCGTGGCACGCCTCGATTGACCAGTAGGTTTTCTTCGTATTCTTTTACCTTAGTTTCGACTATATAGTTTCTTCTACGACGGCCAATTTCGCAATACGACAAACCCACAAATAAAGGATGTATAGTAAAACAAAGAAATTCACAGTAATTTTTTTTATTATGCTTCAGCAGATAATTATATATATTTATATAGTGTCTGTGCACCCCGATATATAGCTAAGTCGCGAAAGCTTTCTAGATCCTACTTCTTGGGAGGATCAGTCCCTTTTACTTATGTTATCTTCTTAACGATTTCTCTTCATTTTTCCTGTCTCTAGTTTTTCCCCAGTATTCTCCGACTCCTGCGTTTCTTAAGTCTTCTTCAACTTCTTGCAACCATTTTGATCTTGGTCTTCCTCTTTCGTTCTTTCTCCTCGATTCCATTCTATCATAGCATGTGCCACTGCTTTATCTCCTGCCCGCTAGATGTGACCTTACCATCTAACTCTGCATTGCTTTATTTTGATCACGATATCTTCTTTCAGTACTTTCATAATTTCTGCATTTGTTCGGCTTCCATATTCATTTTGCTCTGTTTTGATGGGTCCCAGTATGGTTCTCATGATCTTTCTCTCCACTACTCTTAAGTTATCTTCATCTTTTTTAGTCATCGTCTCTTCTTCTTCAAATGCAAATCCACTAATGGATGTTAGCGATAACATTTTCCATTAACTCTCTGTTTCTTGCAATGTGTATCAGATATTGTATGTCGTTAATCCCTGTCCATTGCCTTATGTTTCGGAGCCAGGACATTTTCTTGCGTCCTATTTCTCTCTTGCATCCAATTTTACCCTGGATTATTAGTTGAAGGAACTGGTATTTTTCGTTTCGTATGATGTGACCCAAATACGCCGTTTTTCTTTTCTTGATGTTTTCAAAAAGTTGGCGTTCTTTGTTTATTCTTTTAAAGACATCTACATTTGTGACTTTCGCCGTCCATGGTTTCTTTATAGTCATCGGCTCAGCAGCAGATAATTACTAAGCTGAATATTTCCATAGGATAGTCAATACGAACAAACAAAATATATTTATTATGACCTTTATTTTCTTTCATTTGAGACTAATAATTCAAGGACAAATAGAGGGTTGGAGAAGTGTAGGAAGGAGACGCGTTTCCTGGTTGAAGAACCTGAGCGAATGGTTTGGTTGCAGTTCAAGGCAATTGTTCAGAGCAGCTGCCTCGAAGGTTAGAATAGCCATGATGGCACATAAAGGAGAAGAAGAACTTTTAGCGAAAAGACTTTTATGTTGTGTACCTCAAATACTGTCCATCGTTTGTTATGTTACAATTATTTAACATAATCTCAACATCACATCATTTGTTTCAATACAATCGACCCACCGATTTGTCCATCCATATAACCAGTGGCGGCCCGTGAGGTAGTGCCATAGAGCCATGGCACTACCTTGCTAACTATGCAGAAACATATTTTTTATCTTAAAAACATCTTAATGCCTGTTAATTTTTTTGTGATTATTTCTGTGTAGCGCAATGCTACTAATCAATTGCTACAATGCTACAAACTATTAACAACATCAGATATGCAGACGACACCGCGATCATGGCTGAAAATATCGAAGATCTTCAATTCCTTATTGATCGAGTCACTAGAGAATGCTCCAATAACGGACTTAACATAAATGCAACAAAGACAAAGTTACTTGTGGTTAGTAAACAAGACGTCGGCCCTATGCAAATAATTGTCAGTGATGAATCAATAACAAAAGTTAACCATTTTAAATACCTAGGATGTTGGATAAACGAGACACTAAATCCGGATGAAGAAATTAAAACTCGTATAGAAATTGCAAGAGGAGCATTTATGAAACTTAGATCTATTCTGAGCAACTCTCAGCTGAATTTACAACTAAGAATCAAGTTCCTAAAATGTTATGTGTATCCTGTATTACTATATGGATGTGAAACCTGGATCATGAAGATTAACATGATGAACAAATTAGAAGCCTTTGAGATGTGGTCGTATCGTAGAATGCTCAGAATATCTTGGGTTCAACGCATTTCAAACAGAGAAGTCTTAAACAGAGTAGGTCAAGGCGACGGTGACTTAATGAAGATGATAAAAAAGAGAAAACTTGAATATCTGGGGCATATAATGAGAGGTAGCAGATACAGGATGCTGCAGTTAATACTCAGTGGAAAGATCGACGGAAAAAGAGGAATTGGTCGAAAGAAATATTCATGGCTCCGAAACCTTCGTCAATGGACTGGCTTATCAGCAGATCAATTGTTACATGCCGCACAAGATCGAGAACGATATCGGCAAATTGTTATGGAAGCTACCGACGCCTAAAAATTTGGGCACGGTACTTAAAGAAGAAGAAGCGCAATGCACATCTAACTACCGACTCTGGCCACCCATAGCTGACCGGATAAGGGATGAAGATCATAAAAATCCCGGTGCCGAAAGGCATAGTGGCTCGCCAGAAAAGAGAAAGATTGTGTTAGCATCCTATGTAAGTGACAGAGATAGAGGGGTATTGCACTTTTAATATACGTTTAAATTGAACTCTCCGTGCCACGCTCGAAATCTCGAAAAGGAAGTTAGTAGATCTTAAGATACAATGTTTTAGATCTATTTCTAGTTTCTTTACGCGTTCGTTTGCCGCTATTGTGTTTATTATCTACTACTGTATTGTATATTTGTGTTTATACTCTACCATATTTTTTAATTTGTAATTATTAGTGCGTTGTGGTCGTGGGTGTCGTAGGTATATAAATAACATTTTGACAATGAATCAAATTAGTATATTAAAAACTCTTTTGGTGGTTTTTCGTTAGAAAAAAAAACTTCAAAATAAAGAACTCGGTCGGCCTTTACCCGATTTAAAAATTGAAAAACAAAGTGGAAATGGACAAAAACTTCGCTGTCGTAAGTTTAATAAAACTATTTATGATAAAAATAGCTGGTTGTGTGGTTGCGAACAAACTAATAAACTGTTCTGTTTTGTATGCGTTTTGTTTGGAGGTGACGAGACTTGGTCAAACAAAGGCACCGATGATCTTGTATATATATGGGAGAAATTGAAATCCCATGAAAAATCTAAAGTGCACATGAATAACGTTTTTAGCTTTTCAATGCTTGGTAAGTTAAATATAAAAACCCAATTAAATTCAGCTTATCGTGATACTCTAATTAAACATAATGAACAGGTAGATAAGAATCGATATGTCTTGAATCAAATCATAAATTGTATAAGGTTTTGTGGAGCTTTGGAGTTAGCTCTAAGAGGTCACGATGAAACGAAAAATTCAGACAACAGAGGCATATTTAAGGAGCTGGTCAATTTTAGCGCTGAATTAGACAACGACTTAAAGGTTCACATTCAAAGTTCCAAATCTTTTAAAGGTACCTCAAAAACAATACAAAATGAACTACTGGAGTGCATGTTAGATGTTTACCACTACGAAATTAAGAAAGAAATTGAAAATTCTCCTTATGTTGCAGTGATTGCCGATGAAACCACAGACGTTTCTGGTGAATTTCAATTAGTTACAGTCTTCCGATATTTGTGTAAAGGACGACCAGTTGAGAGATTTTGGAGATTTTACGTGCCGGGCGCACATGATGCTAAGTCAATCGCTGAATGTATTTTAAATGTTTTAAATCCCTTATTAAAACATACTCCAAACAAATTAATTGCTCAAAGTTATGATGGCGCATCTGTTATGAGTGGTGGCTTAAATGGTGTGCAAAAAATTATTAAGGAGACATATCCTCTTGCAAATTACGTTCATTGCTATGCACACCAAATGAATTTAATTATGACAAGTGCATGTTCCATCAATAGGCAGGCTAGGATATTTTTTTCTAATTTATCTGGTTTGTGCTCATTCTTTTCAACGTCTCCTCAAAGAACAAAAATTTTGGATGTGGTTAATCGCAGGTTGCCAAAATCTTCCCAAACACGTTGGAATTTTCAGTCACGAAGTGCTCATACTGTTCACGAAAATAGAAAAGGCCTCATTGCAGTTATGGACAATGTACAAAGTACTTCACGTGATTTGTCTTCCATTAATCAAGCAAATGGTTACAAATTAAAGCTCCAAGATAAAGATTTTGTATTTTGGTTATTTATTTTTAATAAAATTATGCCTCACGTAGAAATTATTTTTCATCAATTGCAAAAAGTATGCACGGATTCTGTCAAAGTGAAAAAAGATTTGGAGAATTTTGAAGCAGCAATTCAAGGTATAAGGGAGCAAATGGACGTCATTATTGATATTATTCAAGAAGAAATAAACACGTCACAGAGGTTTTGTTGCAAATAAAAACAAGGTTTACCTTCTCGGGACATTTAGTTGCTTCTCATTTATTTATGTCAGAGAAGTTTTCTGCTTATAAGGATAAGTTCCCCGAATCATTTCTTAATGAAACATGCGCACAATTTTTATTTTTAAACAAAACTCGGCTTAAAACTTAATTACAAGTATTGCATCAGCGAGACGAATTAAGTACTATCTCTGGTCCTCTGGGGCTGTTCCGTTATCAGTTTCATTAAATGATGAAGGTTTAAAATGTACATTTGAAGAAAGTGTTAAACTTTTAAGTATATTAATAACCATTCCCATGTTAACATCTGAAGCAGAACGTTGTTTTTCAATGCTAAAACGAATTAAGACATTCCTCAGAAATACCATGAAGGAAGAACGACTAAGTGCATTAGGTATGCTGTCTGCAGAAAGACATTTTGTAAATGGCATTGACAATTTTAATAATAAATTTATTGAAAACTTTGCCACCAAAAAAGAAAGAAGGATGGACTTCACATATCGTAAACTTTAAAAGTGATATTAAATAACTTTGTGCGTGTGTGTAAATAATAGAATAGTGTTATTTTTATAATTTTCTAAATAGGCTCTAGAGACCAAATCGTAACAACAAACTTCAAGTACATCAGCAGTGGTAGGAAGAATGAAAGGTTGACAGCATAGGATTAAAGGACGTGGTGGTCGGATGAGTGCGAGAGACGGAAGCTGATGCGTGATGACGACCGACTGAGAATCGGGCAAAAGAAGGACATCGGGGAGAAGTCATGCCCTAACGGGCGATTCCACCTTCATGCCCTAGTATGAGAGGGGTGGGGTTTAGCTGGTCCCGGCTACATCGGAGTTACGGAGGGCAGGGAGGTCCGATTTAGGGCCAAACTGGTCGACGTGACACTGATGAGGTTTCAGCTCAGGAACTCAGCACTGTTAGAAATGTTTACCTCCGACGTCTGTTTGCAGATTCCCCACCTAGTGATGAAAAAAAAAGTACATCAGCAGTAAATACTGGTGGTAAGTTGAGTTTTTTTATTGTTAATTACTTAATGCACGGAAATGTTTTGATAAATTTTGGTCAATTTCTTGGCATCCCAAAAATAGTAAATATATAGATACAATATACAGTATGTCCCTGTAAGTTGTATCCATATGGAAAACTTTTTTATTATTAATTTTAGGAAAAAAAGTTATTCTTTATAAAAAGCTCTGCATGGTCCAAAACCTAAGATTTAACCATCAAATATCAAATTTTTTGAATATTATACGAGGTATGTCAAAAAGTTTGAATTTCACTCAAGAGTAAAGTAGCTTTATTTTTCACAATACTGAAAATTGCTATTATAAAAAGTTGTTTGGAATTAAAAACTATATTCTAATATGCAATTACATACTTCTAGTTGATTTTTTTTTTTTAATTATGGATAATTAACAATATTTTCAGTTATTTCAATTCTGATAATCTTAGTTATCAACGAAAACTTTTCGTTTATAAATTTGCAAAAGTCTGTGTGTTATTGCGTCGCCGCTCCTGCAATACTTAAAGCAGGTATATCGATGGATTCTTATGTAGTTTGGCCTTCTGAATCCAAATCTGAAAACGGAATTTCGATATCTCTAACCGTTTTCGAGATAATCGACCTCAAAGTCAAAAATGTGACGTCACAATCCGGTTATCTCCTACAGACGCACTAAACGTCAGTTCAAATGGTTGATTAGGAAGTAGGCTACTTTTTAAAAAGCTAAACATCAAACTCAATAAGTTACGAGTAGATTAGTAATTCTAGTAGTTTTACAAATGTTTGACATTTCTCTTCCAGAATTGAACAAGCGCTGTAGTATTTTTGTGTGACTATAAAAAAATCAATCTACCTTCTTACATCTTATGTCTTATAATACATCAAATATCGAATCTTGTGTAAGTAAACCGTTTATTCCTTTAATTTAATTGTAAATTCAGGTTATATAAATATATTGTAGGTATATAAATTATTTTTGAAATTAAAAACCATTGAACGTAATGCACAACAAGGTACCTATATTATGTGACGTTTTCTAATTAATGAATTTGAATAATTTGAACAATATTTGGTTATTTTGAATTATTATTTAATCTCGATTTGTTAAGCAAAGCATAATATTAGGTTATTTACATTTGAGTTTGACACTTCGTGTCGTGAATGTCAAACTAAATTTTAAATTATTAACTATTAATAAAATATAAATGACATTTTATAGTGAATTTAATTATTATATAAAATAATATGTGTAATAAATATATAAAAATACAATTTGAGTATATGTATTTTGAAAGCAATAATAAATATACTATTTAATAATGAATCAGTAGAAACCTTGTAGAAACGATTATATTTAAATTTGGTACGACCACACAACTCAAAACACAAGTACGCAAATACGGTTGCATGAAGCGTGGCGCAGACCCGTGGAATTTACGAGACTCGTTCGGTCTGTTGATCCAAGTCAAGTTCATCAGTAAAAAGTATCTTTATCATGTATGTATTATTTATTTTACAATATTGGAAAATATTTAAAATATGGTTTGGAATAAAAAAAGTATGTTCTGATATATGAAATTACATCCTGCTAATGGAAAAAAATATTTGACGAATTTTCTCAAATTATGGATACCAACATCATTTTCATTTATAACTCTTGTATTTTTAATTTGACGAAGAAAAGTTATTCTTCATAAAAATCTCTTCTTGGTCTAAGATTTATGATGCAACAATCATGAATGAAATTTTATTAATTTTATACAAGGTATGTAAAAAATACGAATTTCGAGTAAATTATCTTTATAGTTCACAATAGGTTTGTTCGTAGAACGATCAGCAACCGTTGCCAACCATCAGACGCATGCGCGTTCGTAGTTTACGAACTCAAACTGTTAACTGCGCAGCGCCAACTGTTAACTGCGCATGCGTCTGATGGTTGGCAACGGTTGCTGATCGTTTGGATTGTACTACGAACAAACCTATTATTTAAATTAGAATGATATACTTGCAGATTAAAACATAATTTTTAATTCTAAACAGCTTTTCGTAATAGCAATTTTCTATATTATGAATTTAAATACGTATATAAACAAAGTTTTCGTTATGATAATGCTCGCATTTTCAACTTGTTTATTATTAATTTTACGAAAAAAAGGGATTCTTAATAAAAAGTTCTGGATGGTCTAAAACCTAAAATAAAATCATCTTAAATCAAATTTTATCAATTTTATACGAGGTATGTAAAAAAGATAAATTTAGATCAAAAGTAAAGTACTTTTATAGTTCAGAATATTTAAATTAGCAGGATGTAATTACATACTGAAAAATAGTTTTTAATTCTAAATAACTTTTCATAATAACAATTTTCGATATTGTAAAAAATAAATGTATTTTACTCTTGAGCGAAATTCATATTTTTTGACATACCTCGTATAAAATTGATAAAATTTGACATAAGATGGTTGTATTTTAGGTTTTAGACCATGCAGAACTTTTTATTGAGAATCACTTTTTTTCGTAAAATTTATAATAAAAGAGTTATCTGAATTCAAATAACTGAGAATAATGTTAGTTATCCATAATTTTTCAAAAAAATTTTTTTTTTAATTAGAAGGATGTAATTGCATACTAGAATATAGTTTTTAATTCCAAACAACTTTTTATAATAGCAATTTTCAATATTGTGAAAAATAAAGCTACTTTACTCTTGAGTGAAATTCAAACTTTTTGACATACCTCGTATAACATTAAAAAAAATTGATATTTGATGGTTAAATCTTAGGCTTTGAACCAAGCAGAGCTTTTTATGAAGAATAACTTTTTTTCGTAAAATTAATAATAAAAAAGTTTTCCATATGGATACAACTTACAGGGACATACTGTATAAGATAAAAATATCTGCGCCTATTTTTTTTTAATTTCTATTTTATATCCTTTTTGACAATATCGTGAAACCGTCATTAAAATTTAGGATGGATACAACTTACAGGGACATACTGTATAAGATAAAAATATCTGCGCCTATTTTTTTTAATTTCTATTTTATATCCTTTTTGACAATATCGTGAAACCGTCACTAAAAATTTAGGCAGCTGCCCGGATTCTGGCACTACCTTCCTAAAGTTATACGAGCCGCCACTGCATATAACAGTGTGTAAAAATAATATAATTTTTTTTTAATTTTAGAATGACTTCGATTAAGATGTTTAAAAATCGGAGCCATCGATTTGTGTTATTTAAACCACCCTAAATATATTAAAAAAACTTCTACAATTAACCCCCTGAGATTCAAAGCCGTCTAAAAAGGTAAACTTTTTATTACTTTTGAAAAAGGATATAGATTTTTGTCCTTTTGAGCTGGTAAATTGTGTATGCTAACTTCTTTAGAGACCCCAAACGATTGCCACTCAGAGAGCTGTCACTTCAACAAGTCAACAGAAAAAACTTTTTGTGAATGCTTTGAATTACTTTGTTGGCCAGTTTAAAGCGGACAAAAAGAAGAGAATTTATGACGATGGGAGTGAACGGTCTAAATTTTTTTAGAGTCTAAACACATATTTTATGCCGGTTGAATGTTTGTGTATGGAGGACGTGTTTGGCTTTATAAAATATTTAAACGTGAGGATTATTTTCAAAAATGTCTCATAGAAAATAATAAGTTTCATTAATTTTGTAATGTTGTAACAAGGGCATAGGGTTATGGATAAAAGTGATGCATCGCAATTGCCTTAAACTTGCTTTTGTACAAAAATCAAATTGATTTAATTATAAACATAGAGGGTTGCGTTTTAATTTAATTGGAATCTCTTATAGTCCATGTGGTCAGACCGCTTCCGTCTGAAAAACATTTCTAATTCGGTTTCTATGCGGATTCATATTCAAAAATGCCCCCTTTAAACAAATCTGAAGGGTGCCGGACGGAATTTTCGGGCAGAAATTGTTTAAACAATTTTTTAAACAAATACAGAAGATCACCTTTTATTGCTCCAAAAAATATATTTTTAGATTTTCTGGGTCATTCTAAACAAGAAAGATATCTTGTGATTTTTCTCAAAAATTGACAGTTTTCGAGTTATAGGCGATTGATTTAAAATCTAAAAAATGCGAAAATAGGCATTTTTGAGGTCTGCCCAAAAAATCCGTCCGGCACCCTTCAGATTTATTTAAAGAGAGCATTTTTGAATATGAATCCGCAGAGAAACCGAATTAGAAATTTTTTTCAGACGGGAGCGGTCTCACCACATGGACTATTACCATCCTCTGGCACGTGTTTCTAACTCTACGCGTCATCAAAAAGGCTTGTAAGAAAACTAAACTGAATCAAAACGGTCCCGCTGGTTGGTAAATATAAATATTATAATATTATACCAACGCATCATTTTAGAGGCCGCTACGAGGAAAGAAGAAGTTGTTGTGATTTAATTATGTATATTTTATATCAAGTTATACTTTTATTTTTATTATTGTGAAAAATGTTTCAAATACGATACTAGACTTACCCCTAGCCATATTTTTTATTGTGCAGGTAGTAAGAGAGAAAACGGAGGTCATCATCATTATTCTGCTTTTACAATACTGGGAAGGTCCTAGCCTCCTCAATAATTTCTTTCCAGTCGATTTTATCTATCGCCTTCCTCCGTCCAGCAATGTATTCCCATATTTCTCATATCTTCATCGATATTCTCAAGGAACCTTTTTCTGCGTCTTCTTCTTTTTCCTTGACCAATTGGTCTACGGAGAAGTATTTTTCTAGCTGGATCAGTTTGTTTCACCTAAATTACATGGCCTACGCACCTTAGACGTCCTATCTTAATGCCTCTTTAAGATACTGATTAATTTTTACAGTTTAAAAAGTACAGTACTCTGAACCGTATGTTAAGTCTGGGTGTATTATTGTTTTGTAAAGCAAAAATAGCAAAGAATACTCGGAAAATATATTATAATTGCTAATTATCAAAATGGATTCAGACCAAATAGAGATACAGATAAAATATTATTACTAACAACGATACAAGAGAAAGTTTATGAATATAACAAAGAACTACATTATATTAGGTATATAGACTTTAAACAAGCTTTTGATGGTGGGAAAGAGACAAAATGCTGGAAGACCTTCGTAATCCAGATATACCTAAAAAATATATCAGCTTCATAAAAATTACGTTGTAGGGTTCATCAGCCGCAGTTAGAGTAGATGGAGAACTAAATCCTCTATTTGCATTAAAGTGGGTGGGAAGCAGAGAGGCGTAATATCAACCATGTTGTTTAACATACTTCTTGAGGCAGTCAACAGAAAAACCAATGTAACCGGTCACATTAGTACCAAAAGAGTACAAATTACTGCATATGCAGACGATGCAGCTATCATTAGTAGGAGCAAGCAGTTGGAAGAGTTTAAGGAAATTAATCCTTGATCAGTTTCAACAGAAAACTTAGGTTTAATAGGAAAAGGGGCTCAATAGAAATAGAAAACTCAACCGAGGAAATTCAGCAAGCATGAGACATGAGTTACGAAGGCCTCATGTTAGCTGGATTGACGGTGTTGAAGAAGATTGAAGTTTATTTGGTAGGAGACCAATAGCTGGTCAGATTTATGCACAAAATGGGCTGAAACATTGTGGAATAAGTAAATGTAAAACAATTAGAAAATTCAATGCATTCAGCTGCACAACTCTTCTCTTAAAACAGAACTTAACGGAAAAAAAATCTAGAATGTAAAATGTCTTCTCTAACGATATATAGTTAAACAACTATATAAACTGTAAACTACGTCTGTCGGATCCACAAAGTGCAAATATTTAACCCCGGCGCATATTGAACCTAAGCGAGTCACAACCTGCGCCGGTGGGACGGGTGACCTGTGCAGTTATTTTTCTAGCCTGCCGCATATTGAACACAAGCTAATCCGACCGTCGGCTGTCGCCGTAACGAATAGAGACGGGCAAAATAAGTGCAAACGTGTAACGGTTACTATTGATACCGGTTCTCAGTGGTACTGAGTACAAATACTGATGTATCTGATCCTTGTACTGAATTGAGTAGGCAACTAAAAAACGGTAGTTCCGTACATGTAACTAGTAACGTTTTAAAAATATCGTACACGTCCCTAGTAGTCGTAGCGGTATGACTTTCGAAAACATCGAATTTGATCATAAGCGGGTGCATAAAAAGATATCTTACACTGAGTATTCTATTTCTACATAACTCTATAATAACAAGTATAAGTTAAACACTGCATTGATTGTGATTGCAAAAACGGTTCGCATGTTTTAAATAAGATTTTTGCTGATTATGTTTTTGCTAAAATATTAAATAACACAAAAAATACAATTCACAACCATCATTTAATTTTTAACGATAAACAAAAGTCTAATAAATATATGATAAGTTTAAAATTGATCGACTTTGTCGATAACAGTGTCATTAATAGATATTTTTTACCATGAGTCATTTTACAGTGATTGTGTGGATTTAGAAATACATACTAAACAATTTTTTGATCTGTATAAAGGAGATTATAATTATGACACATTATCGTACTCCTTATTTTTCAAATAATATGCTCTTGTAAACGCATAACTTTGATTTATTGGCTAAAGCCACACTAGATACTTCACAAGAAATTAAAAATAATTAACATGTAAAAAATTCACTATATTAATCAGATATATTATATTCCCTACTATTGCAATACAATATTAAAATGAATAAATGAAAACTTGTAGAGTAGTGCTGATTGATACAACAGAGCAATAAAATGTTATTCATTCAAGATAGTGTAAAATATATCGCCGCTTATTCATTTCAGATATTTCCATCTCGCAAACAAAAACACGTAAAAATATACATCTGGCGTTGAGTCACCCGTCCCAAGGCCCAGAAAACTGTACGTTGACGACAGGCCTTCCCAAGCTCTACCTGCGAACGCATGAACTGATAGTAGGATGCGCAGAACGGTCTACGCAGTCCGCCGACTCAGGTTGTGTCTGGCCCACGGTACACAGAGAACCGGTATGTTCGCACGCATGGAAGGCGAACGCGTGACGTCATATGGGAACCTTAATTTTCATCCGGCAATGCTAAATGAAGCGCTAATTTTGTTCGAATTTTAAAATTATTTACCTATCATCGCTTTTTAAATAAGAAATTGTATTTTATATTTTTTTTACTGTCATTTTCCAATATGCATTTAATTTAAACATGAATTTACATTGAAAAATAAAGATTTTAGGTATCTGTTGTCCAATATACATTTACCATAGTATATTAAAAAAATAAAACAGAAATAATATAAACATTCACTTTACTTCTGGGTCTGTAAAAATGTTTCACATAAAATTGTGTCTACTTACTGTTAATCTAAATTGTTGAAACATATTGGACTAAAAATAAAAACTTAACTACAAATCAATTAAGAAATTTTAAGTTTTAGATGAAGTACTTAGATCCAATTACTTGATGACTTTCAAATTTTATTTACAAAATAGAAAAAGGTTGATTTTAAGTTAAACCAGGTTAGGAATCTAAAAATTTCAAGTGCGAACATTTTATTAGACACATACATATTATACAGAGTGGGTCAAAGAAAACAGTCCACCTCGATATTTGGCAGTATTTATTAGATTTTAAGGAAATGACGAAACAGGTCGATTTTTGATCTAAATGGGACACATTTTTACGGTACATACATTTGTCATTTGTCAACCCCCTCCCTTCCACTTCCCCCACCCCTTATTTTTAAATAGGGAATAGGGGTCGTGTGCTAGCTCATTTAAAAGGTTACTCGATCCTCTATTCAGTAATATAAATATTTTTATAATAATTTTTATACAGAGTGTTCAAGAAAAATAGTTTAATTAAATTAATTGACACAAAAGGAAGAATGTATGTAATTTATTTAATTCAAAATACATTCTACTGCTGTCACAAAATAGAAAAATATTTTTTGATAAATAAACATTGCTCTTCGCTTAATTTCAATATTCAAGCTGCCACCCATCTGCCTCTTGGTAGGTTGAATATTGAATTTAAGCGAAAAACAATATTTATTTGTCAAATAAACATTTTTCTCTGTTTTCTGTCAGTATTAGAATGTATTTTGATTTAAATAAATTGCATACATTATTCATTTTGTGTCAATTAATTTAATTCAAAATAATTTTTCTTGGACACCCTGTATAAATAATTATGTCAATGTTAATATTACTGAATAGCGAAATTGAATACCCTTTCAAATGAGGTAGCACACGACCCGTATTCCCTATTTAAAAATAAGGGGTGGGGGAAATGGAAAGGAGGGGGTTAACAAATGACAGATATATGTACCGTAAAAATGTGTCCCCTTAGATCAAAAATCGATCTGTTTTTTCATTTCCTTAAAATCTAATAAATACTGCCAAATATCAAGGTGGACTGTTTTCTTTGGCCCACTCTGTATATGTATGTATAAAATGATCGCACTTTAAATTTTTAGATTCCTAACCTGGTTTAACTTTAAATCAATTATGTATATTACTACATATTTTGTATAATATTATGTATAATACATATTATATTATGTATATTATTAAAAAAACAAATTTGCGGGAAAAGTTTTATTAATAATATTAGAATTAGTATCTATAATTAAATTCATTTTTTAAAATTCGAAAATTTTGATATCTTTTTGTCAAGTGCTCTCTGGCAGTTTTTAAAACTTATTTTTCTGTTAATATCCCTCATTCTAATATATGTTCGTGTTCTGCGCATGCATAATATCACCTCAAATGGCATTATACTCTCGGTTTTAATAAATTACTATAAAACTAATAGTTCTATTATAATAGTTTTAAAAATACACAGTTATGGTAATAAACAACAATTCGTAACTAAAATAATATAGAATATAGAATTACTTCAATCGTTAACAGCTTAATATTTTAAAACCGTCTCAATCTATTCACTTTCAACGCCACCACATACGAAATAATGCATCCAAACAATAAGCAAATATCTGTTAGGTTCCCACGTGACGTGCTGCGCGGCCGAACCAAATTTAGCGACGACAATCGGCATACCGGTTCTCTGTGTACCGTGGTCTGGCCAAATTCCTTTAGCCCGTTTCTAACGCAATTGATACTTACTCAAACATTAAGGTATATGGAAAGATAATTTCGCAGTTGCCTACCTATAGCATGGCGTTTACGCAAAATCTAAAGACGTAAATAACAATCATCTACGGGGTTCGTATATCTGTGACGTCGTGGACTTGTCTTCTTCTGTAATCTACTGTTTCTCTAAACTTTTTTAACAAAATTTTTAAAGCTCTTGAAAAGCGGAATTGGTGGATTGTGGATTCCCATAACATCAGTAACATATTGCTGCGATCGTACAGCTCCAATTAAGCCTACGATTTGGGCTGCTTCTTCTGACGTTAAATTACTAATTTTTTTGTATGAATGCATCTTCTGATTGAAAAACGAAGCAGACGTAGTGTACAGATGAAATTCTTGTACACAAATATCCAAAATAAATATTCTTTCTTATCAACGTTTTGTTTACTTTATTTTTCGGCAAAAACAAATTTCAACCTTGAAATGTTACGGGTTGCAGACACCTAAAGGAGACCATAGACGAGTATTATATAATTCTGCTAAAAATTAAAAATTACTTTTAAACTTTTTTCTGTTTTAAAAATTATGCGATACATTTTTACTTATTATTATAAATAAAGATTATAGTCCAGGAACTGAAGCTTTTCACCTCGCAATTTTTACAGAATGGATCGATTTGCTTGAAAATTTGAGAATAAGTAGTGGATACTCCAAGGATCAAAATCTATATGATGTCGAAATGCGCTTTTACCATGGGGGTGGTTGCCACCCCATCTCCGGGGTGGAAATTTTTTATTTTATTTTGACCTCAAAAGTTGATAAAAATATTCATTCTAAGCAAAAAATGTTCTATACATTTTTTTTGATAAAATTAACAGTTTTCGATTTATTCGCTATCGAAAGTGTTAGTTTTATATCTACGAAATCAATGTTTTTGGTATATATACTCATTACTCATTTACAATTCACTCAATTTGTGCCGCAGAAAAATTTTTTTCAAACCAAGTTCTTGGAAATTAAATAATCTATAATTTCATATTCAATCATTTTTTCGTATCTCTGATGCTAATCTTTCTATTCTGAAAAAAAGGCATTTTTTACCAAACTACAAAAATTCGTTATTCGCTTTTAACTCCAGTTTATTAAAAACTAATCATTATAAGCCAGTCAAACGTCTAGAACCTATTAATAAGGATCTAATAAAGAAGAATGAATAAGGCCAATGACTAAAAACACCGCTAACTTACATTATTATGCTTCCAATTGGATTTCTTTTTTCTTTTAAAAAAATATATTGATTTTTTAACCGTAACCTTTTAATTGTTTGTCTTAGAAAGTTTGGTGATAAAGAATTTTATAGGTTTTTATGAGATCTATAAGGCTATTAATATTAAATCTTTTTTAAGTCCTCAGTCTCAAAAAAATGTGACTTTGAAAGGGTTGGTAAAGGTGGTTTTTGCATGTTATTACAAGTTTTAATTGTCAATAGCTCACTCAATTTTTGCCGTAGAAAATTTTTTGCAAACCATGTTCTTGGGAATTAAATAAACTACAATTTCATATTTAAACATTTTTTCGTATCTCTGATGCTAATCTTTCTATTCCGAAGAAAAGGGCATTTTTTACCAAACTACAAAAATTAATTATTCGCTTTTAACTCCATTTTATTAAAAACTAATAATTTCAAGCCAGTCAAACTTCTAGAACCTATTAATAATACATAAATAAAGAAGGCAAAATAAGGCCAGTGACTAATGTTAATTAGGCTGGTGATAAGGGGGTTGTTTCCGATAATTTTTTTGCCGAAAGAAATAGGGACTTACATTCTTTTCATTATAAGTTATTTAATTTTTGAGCTAGAGACTTTTTTTTATTTCTAGAGATAGATGTTTTTAAACAGTTTAAATTAGTTTTAATGAGTTATCCTCGAAAATGCATAGATTTCCCGTCGCTTGACTTTGAATCTACAATATTTAGCATTTGACGAAGAAGAGCTAACACATAAAAAAGTATAGCTCGATTACTATTGGTTTTAAAAAAAATTAAAAAAACCAGATTTGTTTATTTTTTCAAAAGGTACATTTTTATTAAGCAAAGTTGTTTTGATAAAACGAAAACTTTTTGAGATATTAGCAGAAAACTGATTAAAAACATTGATTTTTTCGATATAAAACTAACACTTTCGATAGCGAATAAATGAAAAAGTATTGATTTTATCAAAAAAATATATAGAACGTTTTTTGCTTAGAATAAATCTTTTTATCAACTTTTGCGGTCTAAATATAATAAAAAATTTCCACCCGGAGATGGGGTGGCAACCACCCCCATGGTAAAAGCGCCTTTCGACATCATATAGATTTTGATCCTTGGACTATCCACTACTTATTCTCAAATTTTCAAGCAAATCCATCCATTCTGTAAAAATTGCGAGGTTTTGTTCTCTTCTAAGCTTCATTACTTGGACTATTACTATGTATAATAAATTTCTAGCATAAATATATCGATAAAAAAATTTTACTTAAGTAAGTTTTAATGATAAAGCATATCATTGATAAACGACTGCCCTTGGGGGAAGCTGTGGCTTTTCTATTATTCTAGAATATTTCGAATTCCCATAATTCTGCACCATTGTTCGGCGAACATTATCGCCGCTCATTTCGCATAATTTTGTCATATTTATAGCCTTTGCTCGAATAAACTAAAATTAATATTAAACTCAGTTTGTTCCGACAAATTTAATCTAACAGAATTGTATTATTCAAACGCTCGCTCCCACGAGGCTCGTTTATTATTATATCGATGCAGAGTTTGTATATATCGGCCCTCCCAATATTGGATAAGGTGTACTGAATAAAATGTTGTCGTGTTTAATTGTATTTTGCAATATTTTTTGGTTGGCAAAAATTCAAATTCAATTTTGAGTATGAATAGTGAACATAATATGAACTACACTATACTGGAGAGCTAGAAACAACAAAATTTGCTGTATCTTTAAATGGCGATTTTTTTTATTGGAAAAAAAGTCGCACCCACCAAAAGGTTAATAGCGACGGAACAAAATATAAATAACAAAAGTAAACAACTACAGATAGTGCAGTCACTGAAGATTTTCACCTCCGATTTCGTTGAACCTTCATCGATTTTCATGAAAATTGGTGAGTAATTAGAGGATACCTTAAGAATCAAAGGTGACATGATGCCAACTTGCGCTTTTACCCTTGGGGTGGATGCCACCCCTTTTCGGGGGTCAAAATTATTTTATTAAAAATAATACCATAAGTCAATACAGGGATAAATTATAAGCAAAATTTGTTATATAAAGTTATTAAAATAAATCAACACTTTTTGAGTTATTAAAGACCAAAGATTTTATTTTTTCATAAAAAATATATGTTTGCAATCGGTTTTTCACATATAAATCAAAAAGTTTAAGCTTTTACAAAAAAGTTATTATTACTGAAATTGAAGATAATAAAAAATTGAATACACTCCTCACATAAAGAACTAAACTAATGTTAGTTCAAAGTGAGTTATTGTCAATTGAATGTGCATTTTTTTCGACAAGTACTCAAATCTAAGTATGCAAGCTTAAATAACGGGAAAATCATGCAATGTATAAAATAGTCCTGCTAAACATTTGGCAGAGTACTTCAGAATACCTATCAAATGAGGTTCAGAACAAGGTAATAGCGTCAAAATTAAGCAAGTTATAATGAAAATAAAGAACCGTTTCGAATTTTTTTATCAAAAAGTGAAAAATAAAACATACGCCATTTCCACAAAAATTAAAATTTATAGTAATCCTTACAAGAACTTCTTTATATTAGCATAAGTAATGTTTTCCATAATATTGACCGGTTTAGAATGCATATTTTTGAAAAAAGATATAATTTAAAAAATCATAATTTTTTAAATTATTGTAATTCTCATATTCTTTTGATCATAACTCCAAAAATACTCAATGTACGTAAAAATGATATATAACCAAATTTTAGTTTTTTCTGTGCCAAATATTTTACTTGTTTTACTATTTCTATAGGGTAAAAAATAATCAAGATAGAAACGTTTAAATCTTAAATTTTGCTGTGGGAACCATGCAACCGGGTCATTTAACCTTTTATTTAAAAAAAGTAAGGGGTTTAAAATATTAGGTTCAACGTTCTTAAATAGCACTTGGAATTATCTTTCGAACAGTTTTTAGATTGACCTGATATCGTAAACACGAACGGAGTTACTAAAAAAAACAAAACATTTTTTTGAAAAATTTTTAAAAGATAAATTTCGAAAAAATTTTGGACTATAAGTTTTAACGCTATCAACATCTTCGGATACTCATTTAATAGATATTTTTAAGTACTTTGACAAATGTTTAATAAGTTTATGTAATAAAATGCATCAATTTCCCGTTATTTCAGCCTGAATACTTAGAGTTTTTTACTCGCCGAAAAAATATACATTCAATTACCTATAACTCACTTTTAGTTAAAACTAAAAGGTTTTTGTAGTAAGGGGTTTATTTAATTTTTTATTAGCTTCAATTTTGATAATAATAACTTTTTTGTAAAAACTTACACTTATTGAGTTATTGATGAAAAATTGGTTAAAAACATGCATTTTTCTCAAGAAAAATTAAAATCTTTGATCTTTAATAACTCAAAAAGTTTTGATTTATTTTAAAAACTTTATATAACAAATTTTGCTTGAAATTTGTCCCTCTATCGAATTATGGGGTTATTTTTAATAAAATAATTTTCACCCCCGAGATGGGGTGGCATCCACCCCCAGAGTAAAAGTGCAAGTTGGTACCATGTCACCTTTGTTCCTTGAGATATCCTCTAACCACTCACCAATTTTCATGCAAATCGATGGAGGTTCAACGAAATCGGAGGTAATAGCTCATATCCACCTTTAGTGACTCCACTAAGATTGTACAAAATGTTTATGGATCTTATATAATTAACTATATTGTCATAGGAACAGTTTTGAGCTAGAGCCTCTGGTAGAGCGTTTGGAATTTTGTAGCGCTGTCTTTCTTGGTCATATTTACTACAACGTATTAAAAAGTGTTCGACTGTTAATCGGACGTTACACTGATCACATATAGGTGGATTGTTCTTTGTGAAAAGGTAAGAGTGCGTTAACCTGGTATGTCCTAGACGTAAACGCGCAACCGCGTTCTCGTCTATTGCGCGACGATGGAATCCACTGAGACACATTATTTTTGATTTTCTTTCACCTTAGCATTATTTTGAGATCACTCATTTCGTCACAAACACAATACTTTATTTTTAAAATAAGCTTTTAAGTCATTGGTAACACACTTGCCTATTGGCTCCGAAAAATGACTTAAAATTGCCTCTCGTGCAGTCCTGTTAGCTTCTTCATTTTCTGTTATTCCGACGTGTGAGGGAACCCATACCATACCATATCGAGCTATTTTCACCATTCTTCTTTTCTCCATTCTGTTAATATCTCCATTCCACTATTTTTTCCTCTTTGGCACTTAACCGTTAATAGCTTTTACCTTACACGTATTCTTTATATATGTATGATTTATGATTTCACTTGTTTCTCTGTCCAGCTATGTCACGAAGTATCTTCATTGCTGTTGTTTCAAGCAATATTTTGTTTTTTGTTGTTTCTGATCTAGTCTTTAAAAGTTTGGAAAGACAGACCTATTTCAGACAGTAATTCTCATATTTCTATACGGGGCAGAGACTTGGACCCTTCGCGTACGCGAGCGCCAAAAAATTGATGCCTTTTAGATGCGGTGCTGGAGGAGAATGCTGCGCATACCTTGGACAGTTCATATGACAAACGTTTTCATTCTAAACAAACTCGAGAATAAAAAAAAAGGCTGTCCGCAATAGACTTGGAGAGATTAATTGTTTCTGGAAACGTTCCGGTGAGAAGATTAAGAGGACAATCACCAACTAGATGGTCCGATCAAATTAAGAATTCAGCTGGAAACTCATTCTGCGAAGCTCTTAGATCAGCTGAAGATAGAGATTAATGAAGAAAATGTTAGGAATATTTGAAGAAATTACGATCCTCAGTAAAGGGGAAACGACAAGAGAGTTTATCTCTTGCGGGACAATGAATCCATTCATATTATACACATATCTTTGGTGTTAAGGTTTTAAAACTGTTTTGTTGTGGGATATTAAAGCTGGCCTAGTTTGTTCTGTTTATTTCTGCAGTATTTCTATGTTTTTTCTTTGCGGTTATGTCGGAGAGATAGAAGCGGATTTTGTGTGTGATAAGTAATATGGAAAAACTATACGGGGATATGTTGAATTAGTTGTGTACATGACTTTCACCAACGGCCGGAAACCAGAGTTGGGGCCGAGGGTAGTTATAAGGGGTCAAAGTCGCGGATTTTATTATTTTTTTTATGACGCTCATGGTCGAGATAGTGCACCAAAATTGGAAATCAGTAGGTCATGACGTAACTAAGTAAAATCTTCAGGGGCGGAACGCTGCGTGGCCGACAAAGGGGTGGGAGTAGGGGTGAATAAAAAAAATATAAAGAGTTCTTTGCGACGTTCGTGATTGAGATAGTGGACCAAAATTTGGGAATAAGTATACCATGACATTACTAAGTAAAATCCCCAGAGCCGGAAACCAGAGTTGGGGATGAGGGTAGTTATAAGGGGTAAATTCGCCGTTTTTATTATTTTTTTTTGTGACGTTCATTATCGAAAGAGTTCACCAAAATTTGGGAATAAGTAGGTCATGACGTAACTAAGTAAAATCTCCAGGAGTGGTACGCTGCGTGGCCGAAAAAGGGGTGGGGCAGGGGTGAATACAAAAAATATAAGGGGTTTTTTTGCAACGTTCGTGATAGAGAGAGTGCACCAAAATTTGGGAATAAGTATACCATGACATAACTAAGTAAAATCCTCAAAGCCGGAAACCAGAGTTGGGTATGAGGGTAGTTATAAGGGGTCAAAATCGCCGTTTTTATTATTTTTTTTTGTGACGCTCATGATCGAGATAGTGCACCAAAATTTGGGAATAAGTAGGTCATGAGGTAACTAAGTACAATCCCTAGGGGTGGAATGCTGCGTGGCCGGTAAAGGGGTGAGGGTAGGTGTGAATATAAAAAATATAAGGGGTTTTTTGCGACGTGCTAGATTGAGAGAGTGCACCAAAATTTGGGAATAAGTAGACCATGACTTAACTAAGTAAAATCCCCAGAGCCAGAAACCAGAGTTGATGATGAGGGTAGTTTTAAGGGGTCAAAGTCGCAGTGTGTAATTTTTTTTTGTGACCTGGCACAACATTTGTCTCCCACGCAGCGTTCCGCCCATGGAGGTTTTACTTAGTAATGTCATGATCTACTTATTCCCAAATTTTGGTGCACTATCTCGATCACGAACGGCAAAAAAACACCCATATGTTTTTATACTCATCACTGCCTACCACCCCTTTGTACCCCAAGTAGCGTTCCGCCCCTGAAGATTTTACTTAGTTACATCATAACCTACTTACTCCCAAATTTTGGTGCACTATCTCCATCATGAGCGCCACAAAAAAAAATAAAAACCGCGACTTTTACCCCTTATAACTACCCTCGCCCGCCACTCTGGTTTCCGCCTCTGGGGATATTACTTAGTTATTTCATGGTCTACTTATTCCCAAATTTTGGTGCACTATCTCAATCACGAACGTCGCAAAAAACCCCTTACATTTTTTTATATTCACCCTGCCCCACCCCTTTGTCGACCACGCAGCGTTCCACTCCTGGAGATTTTACTTAGTTACGTCATGACCTACTTATTCCCAAATTTTGGTGCGCTATCTCAATCATGAGCGTCACAAAAAAAAATAATAAAGAACAGAACTTTGACCCCTTATAACTACCCCCATCCTCAACTCTGGTTTCCGGCTCTGGGGATTTTACTTAGTAATGTCATGATCTACTTATTCCCAAATTTTGGTCCACTATCTCAATCACGAACGTCGCAAAAAACCCTTTATATTTTTTATATTCACCCCTACCCCCACCCCTTTGTCGGCCACGCAGCGTTCCGCCCCTAGATATTTTACTTAGTTACGTCATGACCTACTGATTCCCAAATTTAGGTGCACTATCTCGATCATGAGCGTAATAAAAAAAATAATAAAATCCGCGACTTTGACCCCTTATAACTACCCTCGGCCCCAACTCTGGTTTCCGGCCGTTGGTGAAAGTCATGTACACAACTAATTCAACATATCCCCATATAGTTTTTCCATATTACTTATCACGCACAAAATCCGCTCCCAGCTCTTAGACTATATGGGAGCATTCGTGCAGTATTTTTGTATTCAGTACGTTCTTTAACGGTGAAATATTGCAAAACTTCTAAATTTTAAAAAACCGCTTGAATTGACATGAAATTTGGCATACACATAGCTAACAAGTCAAAGAAAAAAAGTGATATTGTGCCGATATGTGCGTTTGCCCCAGGGGTGGTTTTCACCCCCTCTTGGGGTGAAAAAATATTCGTCCAAATAAGTCCGGAAATGGATAAACTGACTAATTTTAAGTAACTTAAATTTTAAGTAAGTCAATACTTTTCGAGTTATTTGCCAGTGAATATGTTCATTTTTTCAACAAAATAACCACGCTTTTAGACGGTTTTTCGCAAATAACTCAAACAGTAAGTATTTTGTCGAAAAAAAAATTATTAGCAAAAATACAGCCTGTAAAATTTTTTTAAAAATGGTGAATATATCACGTCTCTATAGGTACCTAGTAGGAGCAGAGTTATAGCTAATTAAAAATAGGTTCATATTCGTCAAATTCCAAATGGAATACTTTAACGTGAAATAACCAAAAATGAAGCACATTTCGGGGAAAACTCATGTCACCTTATATAAAATATTTAAAAAAGCTTCATTTTTATTTTATAAAAAAAATTTCTAGCATCAAAAGTAAACAAGTTACGCTCAAAAAAAGTTAGTCCCTTTTTTTTTGGTAAAAAATTCGGGAAAATCACCCCCTAATTAGTATCTCAAATGAACTTATTAGTTACTACTTCACAAGTTTCTTGACTCATGTATATATTGTTTATATGATCTGTAAGTTTCATTGGTTCAAAATCCTTATTTTTGAACGGGCTGTAGTTAAAAGGGGTTGAACAAATCACTGATCACGAATGTATGCAAATTTAGAAACACCAAATCTTAATCAATTTTTTCTAACAGAAAAAAAAATTACGTAATATTCAGAAAAGCAATGCTGACTTTTTTGTTTTCCGAGATTTTTGGTATCTCGAACAATTTTTAAGTTATTTTGAAAAAAAAGCATATTCTTCAAAATTAAAATTTTTAAATTTCTAACATTATTCTCAAGTTCTAACAATATTTTTAATCAAATTTGAAATAAGAAAACAGAAATCCAGAAAGCTTTACAAGAAACAAGAATAATGGAATATACGTCAAATATATTATATCTAAAATCGTACTTGATATAAACAAAAACAGTTTTCCTCTTAAAACAAAATTTCCAACTCCCTTTTGCATGTATAGCACTCTCCTGATATAATATAAATAACGCGTATTCAGTATCAACGGATCAAAATGATTGTATCCGAAATAATAACACCCATTCCGTAAAAGACTCTTATGTCTATTGTCTCTATAATTTCAACAAATTTGAATGAAATTTATCTCAAGAAAGCATTCAGAATATTCCACAATGAGTTTCTGATGCTTAACGTAAATCAAAACACTCTAATTTAGTATAATTAGGAAAGTTTTCGGAAGTTCTAATTGTCTTTTTTGTTTGATTGAAGTTGTATGTGGAAGTTTCGATTCGGGAAAACAACCCGAGAAGATTTACTTGGATTATTGCGAGTGTTTTAATAGAGAAATGCCTTATCCTTCTCTCTTATCCGTTCTCTTTTTATCTAGTGTGACTATTTTGCAAATTAAACTTATTTTGTATTTTATACAAATACAACTCTAAAAACTTACAACAACCAGCAAAATGTAGAGAAGCTAAAACTTTAGCAAATCTGTTTTACTGAAAAACAGTAGGTTCAGCTTGGTTATAGAAATAACTGAGATAAGCGAGTGAAATATTGGTCATATTGTAACGATTATATAATTTTATCGTCTAGCTAGAGTACTCCTATGTGTTAATCAAAACGTGTTTTGCTTAATAAATATAAAAGGCGGCAGTATAAAAGGCGGAATGGAAACCCATTTGATTGTTCTCTACGTGCTGAACGGAGAACAAACAAGCAAGTATAGTAGGTGAGGTAAACGTATCCCGACCATATTCCGAAACCTTCCGAACCCCGTCGTCTTGGCGATATGAGATAATATGACGAGTTACCCTCTCTTACCTTCTCGCGAATGAAAGAAAAGCCACAAATATTCAAATAATATCAACACAATAATGAAAATTACTTACAGAAAAAGAGGATGCATTTTTAACTTCACCACCAACGGAAGTAAATATTAAGGGTGAAGACATGACGGTAGCAGGGAAGCCAAGGGAAAATGGTTCTATATTCTTTATTCACAAAACAACGAAATAAACTTACATATGGGAACTAGTGTGATGATTTACTTCTTAGCCTTCTATCGTCCACGTTTGGACATAGGCCTCTCCCAACTCCTTCCATCGGTCTCTATCCTGAGCAACATATTTCCAATTCGTTCCGGCTACTCTTTTAATATCATCAACCCAACTCATCTGTGGTCTTCCTCTCAGTCGTTTACTTTGGTAAGGTCTCCAATGTTGTATCGTGGCATTCCAACGTTGGTCTTTTTGTCTAACAGTGTGGCCTGCAAAGCTCCATTTAAGTTTGGCAACTTTTGTTGTTATGTCCTCGACTTTTGTTTTTGATCTTACCCAGTCGTTCCTCTTTTTATCTGACAGTCGTATACCTAACATTGCTCTTTCCATAGCTCTTTCTGTTGTGGCTAATTTATGCATATTTGCCTTGGTTAGGGTCCAGGTTTGACACCCATATGTCATGATAGGAAGGATGCACTGGTTGAACACTTTGGTCCTAAAATATTGAGGTATTTTGCGGTTCTTAAGTATCCAACCAAGTTTTCCAAATCCTGCCCATGCTAGTCTTGCTCTCCTCTTAATTTCCGCACTTTTGGTTTTCTTTGTCAAGTTTCAGGATTTGGCCTAGGTAGATATATTCCTGGACTTTTTCTATCTCACTGCCATTTATAGTTATGCGTCTGGGGTCATCTGTGTTTGTCATTATTTTTGTTTTCTTCATGTTCATTTTTAGGCCGACGTATTGGGAGCTGCCTGCGAGTTCCTCTATCATAATTTGCAGTTCCTCGAATGAGCTCGCTATAATCACAATATCGTCAGCGAATCTGAGGTGATTTAGCTTCTTGCCATTAACGTTAATGCCATAGGTTGACCAATTTGTCGTTTTGAAGACGTCTTCTAGTGCTAGGTTGAAAAGCTTTGGCGATATTACGTCTCCTTGTCTCACGCCTCTCTTAATAGGGATGGGATTTGTATTTTCGTCTAGTTGTACTATCATAGTTGCATTTTCATATATATTATGTATTAGTTGTCTATATCTCGAATCTTTTCTACAATTATTAATAGCTTGTTCTATGGCCCACATCTCGATACTATCAAACGCCTTTTCATAGTCTACGAATGCAAGAAATACGGGTAGTTGGTATTCATTTGCCTTCTCTATCAATGTTCTCATTGTCAGCAGATGGTCTGATGTACTATTACCTTTGCGGAAGCCAGCCTGTTCCACTGGTTGGTAATTGTCCATTTTGTAGGTCAACCGCTTGTTAATAATTCTCATGAATAGTTTGTATACTTGACTGAGCAACGATATCGGTCTATAATTCTGTAGGTCACATTTGTCCCCTTTTTTGTGTAAAAGTATTACTAGACTTTCGTTCCAGTCTTTAGGGATCTTGCTATTATGGGGACATTTATTAAATAGCTCTGTTAGTATAGGGATTATTACTGTTTTGCTTGTTTTCAAGAGCTCGGCAATTATACCGTCCTGTCCTGGAGCTTTATTATTTTTTAGTTCTTTTAAAGCTCTTTCTATTTCGAATCCCTTTATATTTGGTAGTACTTCTGATCCCACGTTTTTTATTTTTCTTTTGACGTTCTCCTTTGTTGATTCATTAGGCTGGCTTTGCAAGCTGTACAAGCTTTTGTAGAAGTCTTCGACTATTTTTGTTATTTTATATTTGCTCTTCTCTTCCTTACTATTGGCGTCTTTAATTTTAATGATTTTTTGAACACCCAGTGCGGGTCTTAGACATTTTAAGCCTCTGTTGTTTTCAATGACTCGCTCTATTAAGTTCTCGTTCCATTTTTGTAAGTCGCGTTTTAGTTCTTTTCTAATTGTTTTATTAAGTTCTATGTATTCTTGAGTATGGCGTTTGTTTTGCGTTAGTAGTTGTCGTCTTTCCGTCATTAGTTGTTTAGTTTCGTTGCTTATTTTGTCTCCTTTAGTACTTGTTTTCTTTGCGACCTGTAGTCCGGCTTCGAGAAGATTCTTATTGATGTTTTTGTTAATTTCGTCAATTTCATCTTGATTATAGGATTATAGGAAAGGACCATATTTGAACTTATCCGCTAAGACCTCTCGGAATTGCTCTTCATTTGTTTTTACTTTAAAGGCATCTATTCGCGTTGTTTTTAGTGTGAGTGTGATGATTTATGCAACACAAATGATGACACTTCGTAAAAAAAGAAAAATCAAAAAACTGATCAATGAAAAACATGAGTAAAATCATGGAAAATCAGACAGCTTTTTAAATTTTTTGAGGAAGTCGCTACAGACAACTTGATGATGATGCGGAGAAAAGTTCTGTGGCAAATGGGATTTTTTTAAAACTGTTTGGCTAATAGGAGGGCAGTGCTGAGCAAATTAACCTTACTAGTGGTGGTTAGCAAACGTAAAAGCGTATCAAATCCTGACAGTATCCGTAAAAATGTAAATACTTCATTCGCTTTCAAGGTGAGTAACAACGCCAGTTTCAGATGCCTGATTCGTGGGTTTTTCATGTCGTCACAGCTTGTTATTGGTGAGAAACTAATTTGTAATATAGAATAAATTAATTTATAACAAACGACTAGCTGTAACGACACGACAAACCCACAAATCAGGTGTCTGAAACTGGCGTCGTTACTCATCTTGAAAGCGAATGAACTATAGTGTCTCCTGAATGTAATGTATATAGTGAAAGGCTGTTCACAGAAGCGAGTATTATTTATGAAGAAAAACGCAATCATTTGCTATCAAAAAACGCAGAAGCAATTGATTTTATTCATCACAACTAACCATTGATAGATTTGCAATATTAAAGTAATAATTTGTGATTGAAATTACATATATGTTTGAATAATATGTGAATTTTCCCTAACTTTGAATTCGGTATTTAGTTGAATCCCTAATATTTGTAAAATTAGTGGAATAGGCCGAATACCGATTAGTAGAATATTTCAGGCACCACCATTTTGAATAAAAATTGGTGAAGGTCTTTACTATAAAATGGTGCGTGCGCCCGTTATACAAAAATAGATAAAATATCTTATCTCTGTTGCATATTATTATATATTAGTCTTTCCTAACGCCACTGGTCCTTTGTGTTATATGAAATTTTTTTGTTTAATTAGTTTCTGTGCCAAGAGCAGCCATATTTAAAAATTACTTTGAATATCTTTCAACGATATTTTTTGCAATTTACTATTTTTCTTTTGAATAAGCTTTTACTTTAAATTATTTACTTATTTGACGTCTCTTTTTTTGTGTGTGAATTTGATGGCCTTGGCCGAGCCAATTAGCCAGACATTTTGTTATTTTAAAAACAAACAAATTTGATTTTTCAATCAGAGGAATTTTCACAAACTAACATTATTATCTACAATTATTATCTAAATAATACTCTGTTTTGGTTGTTAATTTTTTTTTGTAAATTTTTATTTTTTTGTATTTTTTGTTGTATTTTTTTTATATTGTTAATTTGTTTTTTTTATTATTTTTTTTATTGTTATTTTTTATAAATTGTTTTTTTTTTACTACGCTAAGACGTAAACCCGATTCAACCTCGCGGAGGTTTACATCTTGTTAGTTTTTTTTTTGCCTTTTTTGCTTTCTCTGTTTTTTTTTATTGTGCTTTTCTTTTTCTCTTTTTTTGTTCTTTTCTTTTTTCAATTATAATATACAATAATTACTTAAATCTACAGGGTTTAAAAAAAAATAACAACAAAACAAAAATGTTTGTTTTGTTTTAACAAAATTTCTTAAATACAGGGTAAATTTTATTGCTACAATCTATATTTACAGTTTTTGATATGTTCGTAAATTGTTTTTAATATACATATTAATATCTTCAGAAAATATCAAATTGTTCAGGTAGACGGGAAGTGAAATTTTTAGTATATTAAGATTATCATAGTATTCATTTGGCTTTCGACAAATAAACATCACATCGTATCGTTAGCAAATGAATTAAGCCATAATTACAGTAATTAAGGTGATAATTAAAAACCGATTTTTATTAAAGTTAGAAAGTTTTTATTTGCAAAATTAAAATTCGACTGTGATAAGATACAAAAGTTTTATCTGCACAAATAAATAGTTACACTGTTAAATATTTCATGGAATATATGGCCTGGAATAGTCCAGGCAATCTCGGGCCATAGTGTGAGATGGGTGTACTGAAAAATGGAAAAAGACAATATGGTTTCCCTACCGACAACATCAAGTGAAACATTACTTTTTCAACAAAATCAAGTGCTCTTTACTGAGAATCAAGCCAGAAGTCAAAATGAGCAGATGTTCTACAACGCCTGGTTACAGGAAAAACAAGAAAGAGAAAATCTACATATCGTCATACAACAAATGAAAATCCAAATAGATACCCTACAAAAGAAGATAGGCGAAGAAAAACAACAGCACAATGAAGATATAGAATATCGCACAGACGACGAAGAACTGAGTAAAGAAACGGAATGGATTCGAGTCCAAAATTCAAAAAAAAAGGAAGATAAGCAACTCCCCAAAGGAAGTACAGCCCCACTCCCACCAACAGAGAAGTAAACCAGATGAGACACAAACGGCACGTAAACCACCACCAGTCATTATAAACAAATTGGAAAAATACGACACCCTAGTCAGCCACTTATCAGGTAAGCAAATATCTTATCAAACTAGCATGCTTGCAGGTGGAAATATAAAAATTAATGTCAAAGACGAAAATAGCTACAGAAACCTAACCAAGACTCTAAATGACACAAATCTCGAATGGTATTCGTTTGAAGATAAACAAAATAGACCTCTAAAAGTGGTTGCAAGAAAACTGCATCAAACTTGCCAAGTTAAGAACATAACGGAAGACCTAAAAAATAAGGGATATAAAATAGAAAACGTAACCCAATTACTAAGAGGAAAGGACAAATCGCCACTGCCACTTTTTGCACTTACTTTTAGTAAAGAGGAAAATACAAAAAAAGTGTATGAAATTACGGAAATTTTAAACATGAAAGTGACGATAGAAGCTTTCAGAAAACCGAATTTGATTCCACAATGTAAACGGTGTCAAGAGTACGGACATACACAAAATTATTGCAGAAGAGAACCGAGATGCGTAAAATGCATCGGAAAACATTTAACAAAAGATTGTAAGAAGCCACAAGATAAAGAACCCAAATGCATACACTGTGGTGGTGCCCACCCAGCTAGTTATAGAGGTTGCACCACTGCTATATCTCTTCAAAAATTACGGAACAAACAGAGACCTACAACCAAACTACAAAACAAGGCAGCAGACATGGAGAATCCTACGCAAATCCACCCAAGAGAGGTTAACCAAAACCAAACATATGCCCAAATAGCCTCTAACCAGCCAAAACAACCAGTAGAGAATGATCTCAATTCGATATCAAACATGCTACACATACTAATAGAACGCATGAACAATCAAGAAGAATTCAATAAAAAAATCCTAGAAAGATTAAATAGCATAGAAACTAGTAGACGATAAAATGGCGGAAGAGTTAAGAATTTTACATTGGAACGCAAACGGCCTCTTGCAACATCAGCAGGAGATGCTGTTTACCTTAAATAACCAAAAAATCGATATATGTTTAATATCAGAGACACACTTCACTAAACAAACATATATTAAACTGAGAGGATATCAAATATATCAAGCTCTTCACCCTAGAAACACAGCTAGTGGAGGAGCAGCAATAATCGTTAAGAGTAATCTAATTCACCTCGAAAGACAAAATATAGAGACTGAAGCCATCCAGGCAGCTAGTATAAGTGTCAAAACAAAAAAATATGAAGTAACAATAGCAGCTGCATATTTTCCACCCAAACACAATCTAAAAAAAGAAAATTATGTCCATTTGCTTAACACGCTTGGAGAAAAATTTATTATTGGTGCAGACTTTAATGCTAAAAACACTGTATGGGGTTCAAGGTTAACCAATACAAAGGGTAGAGAACTACATGCAGCCATAGAAAAGATAAACGGTAAATGGCACTCAACTGGAAAACCAACATATTGGCCCACTGATCAAAATAAAATACCAGACTTAATTGACTTTTTCATTTCAAGAAAAGTTGCAACAAATTTTATGAAAATAGAAGAAGTTGATGGTCCCAGTTCTGATCACTCTCTAATACTACTCACAATCAGTGAGCATATAATACTAAGAGAAAATAATCCAACATTAACCAATAAGAGAACGGACTGGTCTAGCTTTAGACAGGAGTTAAGTGACAGAATTGAGCTTAATGTACCAATCAAAATTAATGAACAACTTGATGAAGAAACAGAGACACTAACCATAAATATACAACAAGCAGCTTGGAATAATACCAAACAAATTATAAGAAAAACCAAAGGACAAAATTATCCCAAAGAAATTCGAGAACTGGTGCAAAGAAAAAGAAAAGCCAGGAAGACAAGGCAAAAAAGCAGAACTGCAGAAAATAAAAATATATTAAACAACCTCACCCAACAGTTAAGAAGGGAAATAGATTTAATTAAAAATGAATCAGTAAACCAATACCTAAATAATCTGACAGATGACCAAACCACTGACTACTCGTTGTGGAAATGTACAAAAAGAATAAATAGACCAACGCAACAGATTCCGCCGATTAGAAAAGAAAATGGAACATGGGCAAGAGATGGAAAACAAAAAGCAAATCTTTTCGCTTTATACTTGGAAAATGTATTCCAAAATAACGAAATGGGAAATAATCATCAAGCCGAAAACGAAGATGATCAAAGCACTGAAATTGATTTGAACAATACTGATCAAGACATAATAAAGCCTACTACTCCTAAAGAGGTTACCAACGTAATCAAAAACAATATCAATCCCAAAAAGGCTCCAGGATTTGACTTAATAACAGGAGAAATACTACAACAATTACCTAGAAAGGCCATCGTAAAAGTCACAAACCTTATAAATGCAGTATTCAGGTTGCAATATGTACCAATAACGTGGAAAACATCTGAATTAATCATGATTCCCAAACCAGGGACACCAACCAACAAGGTAGAATCATACAGACCAATATCTCTGCTACCAATTTTATCCAAACTATTTGAGAGGATATTGCTAGCACGAATGCAACCTATACTCGACCACAGGGAAATTGTTCCTTCCCACCAATTTGGATTTCGCAATAAACATTCAACAATAGACCAAATTCATCGAATAACAGATATTATAGAGAGATCTCTGGAGGAGAATAAAATATGCTCAGCTATTTTTCTAGACATAGCAAAAGCATTTGACAAAGTGTGGCACAAAGGCTTGTTACTAAAATTAAAAAGATATCTTCCCATCCAATTTGTACATCTAATACAATCATATTTGGAAGATAGAACTTTTAGAGTTAAACAGGAAGGCGAATATTCAGAATTACGGCCAATTAAAGCAGGAATCCCACAGGGCAGTGTTCTGGGACCCATACTATATTTATTATATACTTGTGACATACCTGTTACAGAAAATATTAAACTGGCAACATTTGCAGACGACACTGCAATACTAGCAGTCGGTGAAACATTCGAAGAAACAACTAGACACCTGCAAAATGCAGTAAACAAAATAAACACCTGGAATAATAATTGGCGCATAAAAATCAATGAAGGGAAATCTGCCCATATCGATTTCACCTACAAAAGAATAAATAGTCACCCAGTTAGAATAAACAATAAAATCGTTCCGTACAAGAAAACAGTTAAATATCTAGGGCTACATTTGGATAGCAAATTAAAGTGGCAGGAACATATCAGAAAGAAAACCGAAGAACTAAAACTGAAGTACAAGAAGTTATATTGGTTATTAGGTAAAAGCTCACAACTTACAATCAAAAACAAAGTATTAGTTTACAAACAAATGCTCCAACCAGTATGGTCCTATGGTCTACAGTTATGGGGCTGTACTAGTGAGAGTAACTATGCTTGCCTTCAAAGAGTCCAAAACCGAATACTAAGAAACATAGTCAACGCTCCATGGTATATCCGCAACAAAGACCTACATCGGGAACTTCGTATAGCAACAATCAAAGAAGAAATAAAGAAGATTGCCAAGGGTCACGAAAAACGACTCCACAACCATATAAACAGGGAAGTGTTAGAACTTTTAGATAATCAAAACCTAGTCCGCAGGCTCAAACGCACCAAACCTTTTGAACTTGTGTGATAGTGATAAATCTATAAAAATGTCAGTGTCAGTTTAAATTCGGACAGTGAACCTAGCCACAACAGTGATGTGTGCAACAATAATTATTAATTTCTAAGGTGAACCGTTGGGAATACCTAGGACAGTACAGTAGTAGATTAAGTTAAATGTAAAATGCTGGTTAGTCTTAAGATTAGGTGCATTGTTAATTTAATAAATAATAAAAAAAATTAAGATTATCATAAAATTTGTTTATAATATAATGATTGATGTGAACATTCGAGGAGAATATGTAGTAGATCACCTTTTTTTTGTCGTCTACTAATAATATTAATATCCGAAATGGGTAGTAAGTTCATGGGAAATTCTTCGCCTATTTCTAGGGTGGATTTGGCTAGCCTGTCTATTATTTCGTTACCCCTAATGCCTGCGTGTCCCTTTATCCATGATATAATTATGTTTTTTCCCAAATTTGCAATTTTATTATTAGTCCATTGAAATGTTACATTTAGTGTGCATTTCTTAGAGGAGTCAATTTTATTTTTTTAACGTGTAGGGGGGTTCAGTAGAAGCTTAAGTTCAAGTTTTTGGGGTTGAGGCCTTTGTCCCCCGGCCGCCATCTTGGAAAAAGAGGTGCAAAGGGCTTTCGCGCTGTATCTCGTAAACTAGCTACCCTACAGAAAATTTAATTTCACATAAAATGAAGCAAATTAAATTTTCTACAATTTTATATCTATTACTTTTTATCGTAAAGTGACCAACAAAAAGTTATAATCAAAAATAAGAGAAAATTTTGTAAGAAATTTCCTTTTGGAGGTTATAACTTTTTTTACGTTCATTTCACAATAAAATAACGTCATAGCGATTTTGTAGAGGATTTTTCAATAAACAATTTTCACTATAAACTTGTTTAATTTTTTTTATTATCTAGGTTTTACAGCGCTCCAAACTTGACCAGATTCTCGAATTCTCGTAGAAAAATAATGCTTTTCTATCTATATACTAGACGAGCGGCATTAACCGTTATGCCAAGCACGAAAATCAAATTTAAGGTGAATGATCAATTTTGGTCTAATTTTATGTTTTCGAGGTCGCTGAATCCGAATATGAAGTTTATTTTTATCTAGAGTTGGTGGAACATGTTAAAAAAATAAATTTTATACAAGAATGCCAAAAATCAATTTTGATGATTTTTCAAATTTACCTCGCTCTATCTTTGGTCGCTGCAAATATTTCCTTTTAAAAATTTTACTGTGTCATCTTTGAAGTATGTAGATAACAATGAAATTTGTCCAAAATGTTTAAACACATTAAAAAAGGAGTTGTTAATTTATTAACATTTTGTCAACATATTTAGTTAGTTTCATGTTTACTTAAAAAAGTTGAGTGACAAACTTTTTAGTTTATAATTTTAACCAACATAACAATAAAATACAGGGTGTCCAGAAACTCTACCGACAAACGAAGACAGGAGATTCTTCAGATAATTTTAAGATAATTTAACCCAATTCACTTAGTCTGAAAATGCTTCCTAAGGGAGCTAGAGCTCTTTGAAGATGGCGTCTTGTAATTAGTTTTTCCTAAATGCCTCCAAAACGCTTCTATTTAGAAAAACAAAAATTGGTACGCGTATTTATCTTAAAGATATAAATCTTATCCATCCATTGCAAATTTCTAGTACCGATCATAGGCGTCCGTTTTGGGTAGGCCAACGGTTATTTTATCGCATAACTTTTTTATCTTTAACTTTTGTGCATTTCTGACACTGGATTATTAAATTGTGAAGTATCCTAGTACTAGAAGGTACTCTTGTTTTAAATCGTTAGGACACACCGTTTTCTAGAAAAATGGATTTGAAAATTTTTCGCTTTTTGAATTAAAAAAAAATTTTCAAAAAAAAACTGTTTAGAAAGACGAAAACTGGTACATTTATTTATATTCCAGAGATAAATCGATTTCATTAATTGCGAATTTCTAGTAGTGATCATAGGCGTCCGTTTTGGGTAGGTCAACAGTTATTTTATAGCATAACTTTTTTGTCTTGAATTTTTGAGCATTTTTGACACTAGATTATTAAATTATGAGGTATGCGAGTACTAAAAGTTCCTCTTACTTTATGTTGGTAAAATACTTCGTTTTTTGTTGAAAAGTTCTTTCAATTTTTTTTTAAATTCCAAAAACGAAAAACTTTCAAATCGATTTTTCTAGAAAACGGTGTGTCCTACCGACTTAGAGCAAGAGTATCTTTTAGTACTAGAATACCTCACAATTAAATAATCCGGTGTCAAAAATGCATAAAAGTTAAGGAGAAAAAAGTTATGCGATAAAATACCCGTTGCTCTACCCAAAACGGACGCCTATGACCGGTACCATAAGTGTGCAATGGATGGAATCCATTCATCTCTGAAAAGTAAATACGCATACCAATTTTCGTTTTTCTAAATAGAAGCGTTCTGGAGGTATTTAAGAAAAACTAATTTCATGACGCCATCTTCAAAGAGCATTAGCTCCCTTAAGAAGCATTTTCGGACTAGATAAATTGGGTTAAATTGTCTTAAAATTAGCTGAGGAATCTCCTGTCTTCGTTTGTCGGTAGAGTTTCTGGACACCCTGTATAGTTCATAAAGAAGTTTTTTGGAAAATTTTAAGTCAAAATATTTAATAGGAAAAAAGTTATGTTACTTCATATACAAGCGGCACACCCCAAAAAACGCTTATATCTCGAGATCCTGACCACCGTGTGGTGAATGGCTAATTTTGCTGGATCATTTTGCATTTTGCGGTTGCCTCATTCTTCTTCTGAAGCGGCGAATTTGTCCTAAAACAACTTCTTGGGCCTTTTCTACATATGCTTAGAGTTATAAGTTTTATAATGGGAAGAAAGGTCAAAAACAGGTTAATAATAGCATAGGAATGTTAAAATCATAATAAATTGTATGAATCAAAATATAGGTATATAGATAGAAAAGTAAGCCTAACTTTTGTTTTAATTGTATCCCTATGAGCATTCGAGAATCTGGTCAAGTTTGGAGCGCTGTAAAACCTATATAAATAAATAGAATTAAACAACTTTATAGTGGAAATTGTTCGCTGAAAAACGCTCTACAAAATTGCTATAATGTTATTTTATTTTAAAATGAACTGAAAAAAAGTTATAACATCCAAAAGAAAACTTGTTAAAAAAATTTACAAATTTTTGGTTATATCTTTTTTCTTGGTCACTTGACGATAAAAAGTAATAGAAACAAAATTGTGGAAAATTTAATTTGCTACATTTTATGTTAAATTAGATTTTCCGTAGGGTTGGTAGTTTACGAGATATAGCGCGAAACCCCTTTGCACTCCATTTCTAAGATGGAGACCGGGGGACAAGGATGGCGACCCCAAAAAACTTGAACTTAAGCTTCTACTGATCCTCCCTACACATTAAAGAAATAAAATTGACTCCTCTAAGAAATGCAAGGTACGGCCTAAGAAATGTAACATTTTAATGGACTATATAAAGAGTCATAATTTCCAGTTCTATATGATTGAGTTGTTGGGACTTATGTACGTTAGTTAGTCTATCAACGACACTCTTACTGTCTGTAAATATTATGCAGCTATAGGGTTCGTTACTAAATAATATGTGTCTTAAAGCAAAAAGTATCGCTATTATTTCAGCGGTGTATATCGATGATTCACAAGGCAATTTGAATAATATATTTGACGTTTCGGTTTGAAACTTCGATAACTAGTCTCATAATACAAAAAATTAGGGCTGGTTGCACCAACAGATCTTAAGCTCCAACTTAGCTAATACTTTATTACTGGGGCCACACTAGCATTTAATACCGTTAAGTATCGCATTCTTTGCATTAGAAATATGTTAAATAATGCGACAATTAACGGCATTTATTAACTTTTATTATATAACGGCAAGGATTAACATTTATATTTAAGCTTAAGGTACATCTTATGCTTAATTCCTGTTGGTGCAACCAAGCATTAACAAATTAAACCAATTTTGTTACTAGGTAAAAAAATCTTCTAATTAATCTAAAAGGAATTAATTTAATTTTTTAATGTTTTGTACTTTTAGAACGATTTCCTAAGTGGAAATCGAACTGTCAAATAAAATTAGTTATATGGGATTAAGAGAGAATTTTACAAAGTTGCAATCTATTTTATAATTTATATATCCAAAACACAATTCCCCTTTAAAGGTTATTATCAAATACGATTCAGCAATATTTATCATCCATAATGCAAACATCGTACATTCAAAATTGGCCAGTAAATTTCTGAATATCTTCTATAAGTGATCGTTCGGTAAAAGGCTATTCAACACATTGGGGAAACGCTCAACATTTAAGATGCATATTTTTAGAGCAAAGGTTTTGTGGTAAAAGGCAGAAGTTTAACATGATAGTGTTATATATACATTGTATGGGGTCTATTGTAAGCAGAATTTGATGTAAAAATTCCAGAGTAGATCGAACATTTAATTTGAGAGCCGATAAAATTTAAGTAGGTTATTAAGTTTTTAGGAAATAAATTTCTTAGAATGCTACCAGATTAGTGTGGTAAAAAATTAGCTTTAGTTATTTATTGCAGTTAATACCCTAAACTAATTCTAAAATTACAAAATACACAGTATAATGTTACAAAATACTCCGCTTAAAACATAAATACAAATTAATAACTGCAATGAAACAATTAGCAGTTAAATCAACTAAGACGAAGGGCTAAATACCATGTAAGTTCCTTAACTAAACACCCCAACAAACCACGTGAAATTAAAAATTCATTTTCACTTCTGAGAGGTCTAGTCAAAGGGCAATTAATTATACCCATGATCTGTAGTATGAAATCCCATATGAAACAACTACCTGTCCATTGTTCGTAAAATTGCCACCCTCAGATCAAGCAATTCCAGAATATCAGAACAATCCTATTTACAATTAAAACCTTATACATATAAAAATAGGATATCAGTCTACACCTTTAACCAAAACAGTGGATGAAGATGTAAATTGTTGTTGAGATCTTGACCTCGTAATTTCAATTTACAAGAATATAGTCTCAAAAACCTTTTCTGCATTGCTCCTAAACAATCGATGTGGCAATGGTGATCAGGTGACCAAACATTTAAGGCGTAAGATAGGACACTACGTACCAGAGTCAAATAAAGAATCCTATAGCCCATTATTCAAAATTCTTTTGAGGTTCTTGTTACAAATTCCAAGATAGTCAAAGCCCGACCAGTATATCTCTGATGTGTACAATAAATGTTAATGACCAGTCAAATGCAACACCAAGATCTCGAATTTCACTCAATCTACTTAAAATATTTTTATGTACTTAATAATCAATATTCAACAAAAAATTCAACAATAATGCATTAGAACCATACCATCTACATGAGTTTAAGTCTTTCTGAAGAAAAAAAATCTGATCCAAAAAATTGGAAAAAACTGGTTATCTCCATATAAAATTTAAGACATTAGATCTACATTTTGTAACGCATTTTTAAATATCCAATGTTCAACACGATGCGAACACACACAACTCTAAGTAGTGGTACACCTTTTTTTATACATCGACCATTAGTTCAGAAGATGACAATTTTGTCGCTAGCGCTTAGCTAAGGAAAATAAAATAACTTTAAATACACACTTTAGTGTACGAATTGTTTCATTTCCTTTATATATAAACAATACAAAAAGACAAGAAGACACCCGAAGGGGTGATATAACAGCTGGACATCAACGTCACAAGACCTGCGATAATAGAATAAACAGGAACATGTACTACAAACAAGAAGTAGAAAAAAAAACTAAAATTATCATAACTACAGATCTAAAGTAGTAGCATGGTACATATTCTCAACGTTGTGGGTTGGAACAAATGTGTACAACACATTCTCAAGTGAATATCATTGTGGCTCTCCGAAGGGAGCGAAGACGTTCAGATACAATTAGCATCTCTTTGTAAAAACAAAGCAGTCGACTTTACTTAGTAATAAGACTAATTTCTTAGCACACACATTACACATTACACTATCAGATTGCGAAATCAACTGTACCATGCCACTGGCCACTAGTTGTTGGGGAGTTAAGCTAAATAAAAAAAATACCCTTCTCAGATTCCCTTCAGAAAATGCGATTAAAAATATTTATCTTCTTTGAAGATGGTCCATGGATGTTTCCGATCCGTAGGTCAGCAAAGATTTTTTTGGTTTTAGTTGTCTACTTAGCCTAAAGTAGTTTTTACTTTTTTAATATAATATACATATCCTACGTGGGCCTTACCTGGCGAATAAAACCATTTGAGGGGAAAATCTACCTTTAATTCTCAGCTGATATTCTGTCGACAATACAATAAAAGAAATGAAAAGAATATAAATAGGTCTTGTAAAAATCATAAGGGAAGAAATATCCCTTCATCGATATAAATTCATTACAGTTAACAAGTTGTTTATTAGGCCTGGATCCTGCGTACAAAAAAAGTTGATTAATAGCAAGCTAAAAATTTGTTAACAGCTTAACGGTGTCTAGTTGGACAAACTTTCAACTGGAATAGGAGAAGTTTTAATTGTGGAACAGGTTAATAATTTGGAACGTCAGACTATGAAAACGTTCCATGTATTTTTCGGACAGAACCAATTATTAATTTGTTACCATTTCATTAAACCCTTATGCAAAAATCAGACTGGTATTTATCATCAACTGGGCATTTTAATAAGTCCAACACGAAGAATATGTCAAGTGACAGGAATTATATTGGTGATAAATGGCAGTCTGATTTTTGCATTAGAGTTTAATGAATCGATAACAAATCAATTGGAAGTCCTGTCCGACAAAATATATGGAGCGTTTTTGTAATCTGACGTTCCAAATTTTTAAACTGCTCCACAATTAAAACTTCCCCGTTCCATTGCTCTCGTACATCAAAGTTTGTCCGATTAGACACCGTTAATCTATTATCAAATTTTCAGCTTGCTATTAATCAACTTTTATTTGGTACGCGGGATCCAGGCCTATATCATTTTGTAAGTTTTTCAGCAAACTTAGTATCGGCATTTTAGAGTGTGGTGGTTATCAGATATCTAGCTAATTACAAGGTAAATTTGGTAATCACTAATATCATTGTATAACTAGACCTAATGTAGTAATTATTAATGCTAATATTACTTGCAGTGTAGATTTATTGTTACACTCCAGTTATTGGGTGGTAATTTTGGTTACCCGTTTATCATAATTTTCATTTTTTTTTGTGACCTAGCAGACGCACTATAATCGTATAATATCGCTATGTTATTGTAGGTCAGTGCTACTTTCTCTAGTTGTTTTATTTACTTATCAACATATATGTAGTATCCAGAATTTTAAGGTGTTACTCACCACACATGGCCCTTTAAAGTTTGGGCCTTTGACCGTATCGCTTTGATTGCTTTGATCATTAGTACAGCAACACTATATGCTCAAAGACAAAGACAGGCTCCTATAGCCGTAAGGTTATATTAGTCTACCCTGAAGGATGACAGGATACAAAAAACGAAGTAGGATCAAGGATTAACAAAGACATCAATATATAGCCATATCAATTTATTGTGTTTTATGTATTTATAAATGTAACAAATTACAAATAAATGTTGTTTTAAATGCAATACTTATTAGTAACAAAATTCAGCAATATCAGATGATTTACCCAAATTACACTGAAATACTGAAACATTACAGAATAGCTACACAACAGCAAAAAACTTCTGGAGACTTTATTTTAAATATAATGGTAGGGGAGCCCAAGTGGGGATTTTTGCAGTTACTCGAGCGCATCAGATTATCATATGGGGAGAAACCTGGTACCCTGGAGATGTACCACCTCTACCATATATTCGCTCTTAACACAGGGGAGTTCGTTAAGGGGGGCCCAAAAAATCTATCCTTAAAAATACTCGAAATTGTCAGACTAAAATAAGGTAAGTTAAGTATAGTCTGTTCGCTAAACTCAGACGCAACTTTCTACATATTTTAGTCAGTAATTTTGCCAATTTTAGTAAAATTGGCAGAAAATAATTACTAAATAGTTAATAATCACTAAATAGTTAGTAATTGTGCCAATTTTTGCAAAATTGGCAAAAAACAAAAAAACCATCGACTAAAATCACTAGCCAGTTGCGTCTGAGTTTAGCGAACCGACTATACATGCAGAAGAGTGTATATTTAAAAAATCTGACGATTTGAGAGGGGCCTAAGGAAATGGGTGAGTCCCAAAGTTTCACAAGAAAAATGCGAATATTTCGCGAAATGAATGACAGATCGAAAAACTAAAAAATATTTTCTCAATATTTTTTAAAAATCTATCGAATGATACCAAACACGACCTCCCGTGGAGAGGGGTGGGGTAAATTTAATATTTTAAATACGAATCCCGCAATATTTCGAGAAATGAACATCAGATCGAAAAACGATAAAATACAGTTATTTAAACCCATTTATGCCCACAACTATTTTTGTCAAATATATCAATGATTTTCTCAAGAATATAATAAAATACCCTAAAATGCATTGAAAAATTACTAAAAAAAATTTTCAAAAACTGATTTTTGAAAAACATGCTGGGTTGTTAACGACCCCTTGGGCACATAGGGGTACAAAATAAAAATAATTACTTTTATGCAATATCATATTATTTTACTTTATTTTTAAAACAATGAAGCAGGCATAGATTAATTATATTACTTAAAGCTTAAAATAGTTTGTGTGATAATCTTTGAAGAATTTATCGTGGAGTGGAATTTCACATTATCGCAAGTTCTATTTAAACATACACGAAATCTCCTTCTTTGAGCACCATTAGTAATTAAATGCTGTGTTGATGGGGATGGAGCAGGAATTATTGCTATATTTTGAGGTCCAGTAGAACGGATAGAACGACTTTGTATAGTTAGATAATAATGTACAAACTATATATCTTCTAAATTCTAAGTTGTCATTTTTATATCCAAACTGTCGTGCTAGTGTCCAAGCATTAGTTACACAAACATCCAGCACCCATATCCATATTGGAAAGTACCATTTTCCACGCATTTGTTGTCCATCAAGTCGACTCCGCCCATAAATTTGTTGTATTGCGAAATTAAAAATGGTTGATCTATTTGAATTTTTAGTTTTTATTTTCGTGAATATCCGCTTGCTTTTTGGATTGGTTCGGTTCCATGCTCATTAGGTAACATGTCTATACAACAATTGCAGACTTAAACCGTATGTACCAATAAAAATAATCGATTTTTTTGGTCCAGAAGGCAACAAAATATGATTGTTGTGAAATTCTGACTTAAGCCATTTATCCCAAATATCAGAGATTTATCATCCGATCTAGTCTCACTATTTTCAATCTATTTCCTCCAGACTTTTTGGAGTAGATAATGGTTTCTTACTCAAAAAACATTTTCTCATTATGATATGTCATGTGCACAACGGGTCGTTAGTGACCCATCAAAATATAATATTGTATTTATGACATATATCAAATTATTTTCATACTAGTAATATTATAATGTGTTAATACAATTTATGTTAATCTATATAAAATGAATTTAAATAATAAAATGATTTATTTAAATATACTTTCACACGTTTGAATGAGGCCATGCTGCGAACCTTATTCAAGTTCCATTTTGATGTACACTCTACGAACACTACGAGCGAAATAAACGGTTTTGCACTAAATAATTTGCTTACTTGCATAGTCAGGAATGAATTTGTAAACCAACAGCGACTGGTAAATTCGACATATTTGCTTGGAACATATTTTTGTCAGTTGGGTCGTTAACGACCCGTTGGGAATAAATGGGTTAATATTTTTGAAAAATCTATCGAATGGTATCAAACACGACCCCCCACGGAGGTGGGGTGGGGGGTTACTTTAAAATCTTAAATAGGAGCCCACATTTTTTATTGCAGATTTGGATTCCTTACAAAAAAATAGGTAACTTTTATTCGAAACATTTTTTTGAATTATGAATAGATGGTGTTATAATCGGAAAAAACGATTGTTGGAAATGGAAAATTAAATTAAAAAATGGCAAGCGCCCACTAAAATGGAAAATTTTACTCAACTTTTTTTGGTTTTAGGACTTACTCTTCACAACCCAATAGGTCCCCATAACGCTCGAGTGACTGCACATTTACCATACTTTGCTCCCCTACCATAATCCTATAATATTAGTTCAGATACTAGTTCTTTAAATTAAGGGAGAACACTTAATTGGAAGAAGAAGAAAATTATAAAAATATTCCTACATAAATATGAATCTTGACAAATTCCAACTCTTCAGTTTCATGCAGAGTCTATAATTTTGTTAATTTTATGATACGAATGGGGAACAAAATTTTCGAGATTCATTTTAGTCATTAATTTTCAGAACAAATATACTAGTAGTAGCGGATTTTAGGCCTGTCTCTTATTTCGGAGAAAAAATTCCTGTATTTACTTGCTGCAGATAAAAATAGTTATATTATATATTTATTACAGTTGTATGTTTGTTATTTTGGATATGTGTCGATACGATAAAATACTTTTTTTTAGAATATAATCCACATCAACCTTGTTCTTCTTAAGGTTCATCTTCTATCGGAGGTTGAATATCATAATGGCTATGGTCACTTTGTTGGCTGCTGCTCTGAACATTTGTAATGAACTACAGTTAAACTACTCTCTAAGGTTCCTCAGCCAGGAGATGCGTCTTCTTCCTATGCTTTTTCTTTCTTGGATCCTTCCTTGCATCAACCACGCAGGGTTATTAGTGAAGTAACGTACACAAGAAAAAACTATTTATTTACATCAAACAGATGTATATAAACATAAACCTTTCAAATAATTTAATATGTCTTCGGTGTTTATAGTTAAGGTGGTTGTGATATCATTTGAGGATTAATATTGTCTTCTTTTTCTTCTTAGTATTTTAACCTTCGGATGACCAAGTGGAGTAAATTTTGACCCCAATGTATGTTTTTATCCAATAAATTTAGAAATATTTTCAATTTTAAACTCATTATTCTTTTATTTGACTTCAATGTCATTCTAGATACCCTCCTATTTGGCAATAAAAAAATTCCTTACATTTTACGAAAAAAAAAAAAAAAAATTCTGAATTTGGGGTCAAAGACGAACTCCCTTGGCCTTCCATGTTCCATTTTTATATTAAGTAAATTCCGTCTATTACGTGGAATTGTTTGTAAGAAACATTCCGATCTTGAAAAAAAATTGTTTGTTAAGCCTGTGGTGACGTAAATTGGTGTACATTTTAAAAAATGTTTAGTTCTATGTTCAGAATGATGATTCCTATTTTTGTGCAGTTGTACTTAAAACATGTTTTACTAATGTTTATTTATCATTTATTGATGCAAAACTAACATTAAAATTACGAATACATTATTTTACTTCTTAAAGCAACTTAATTTTTTTGTAAATTTTAATTTTTGACTGGGGTCATTTTTTACCCCCGTTGGTCATCCGTGTAACAAAAAAGGTTGGTCATGGGAAGGTTAAGATCGTCGTAGGGCTAATTCCTTAATTTTGTTGTATACTTGTAAGTTTATTCGAATTTTCGAGTGTTTGCTAGGTTTTCCACTTTTCGGCTTTTTGAGATGATTGAATTGTATGATACAGTATTGTTTGAAATAAATACCATTATATTGTTATTTTTTGAATAGAAGACTAATGGGCCTAAATATAAATGCATCTAAGAAAAAAAATATGAAACTTCAATTACAGATAGATCAACAAAACATTGAGAGGGTTATTCGCTTTTATTATCTGGGACGCTACATTACAAACCAGCCAGGTAAGCTTTTCTCTTCTCCTTGCGTTTTTCCTTCATCCACGTACAGAACCACGGAGCTTTTCGCTTTGGGAAAGACTGACTTTTATTTATCTTTCTTTCGCCAGAGCTCTTTGAGCTGAGTGTAAGACGTTTGTTTTAATTTTTGTCAAGATTTCTTCGACTCCATCGCTTTGGATGATATAATATATGTTTCAGAGTTGTATTAGATGAACTAACTGACCCAACTAAAGACGGCAATGAGATAAGACCGGGGGATTCCTTGAGTCCTTTATTTTTCAACCTGATCATGGACGAAATAATAAAAAAAGTACAAACTAAAAAAGGATACCAAATGGTAGACAAACAACTTAAATTAATCTGCTATGCAGACGATGCAATACTAATCTCTTAAAGTGAAGATGATTTACAACGTATGCTACACAAATTTGACATAACCGCCAGAAAATTTAACATGTTAGTTTCCCAAAAAAAAAGACAAAACGCATGGTTATAACAGCAGAATATGATCGAAATTGGAGCTAGAAGGTCAGATAATAGAACAAGTGATTACCTAGAGTTTAAATACCTAAGCATCACACTATCTAGCTACGGAAGGCTCGAAACAGAAGTGGATGATCAAGTGAATAGAGCAAACAGAGCCTCAGGTTGCCTGAATGACACAATATAGAGAAATAAAAATATCGGAAAAAAATGAAAGGCAGAATTTACAAAACAGTCATCAGACCAATGATGACATAAGCTGCAGAAACATGATCCGACACAGAGAGGACAAAATGACTGCTCGAAACAGCGGAGATGAAAACCCCTCGAAAAATCGATGGTCAGACTCTGGGACAGAGCTGGAAGTGCAGATATACGGCGGAGATGCAAGGTGGATAACATTAATAACTGGGTAAGAAACAGAAGAATAGAATGGATTGACCACATAATCGGAATGACAACAAATAGAGTAGTAAGGACGAGAGCGAGAGATGGTTCCCCAATAGGAAGCGATCAGTGGGAAGACCACGAAAACGATGGAATGACAACTTACTAGGGGCACATTGAAAAAACAGACAGAGTAATGTCTATATAAAAAGAAGAAGAAGAAAAATTTTATTAGGATTTTGCACAATACCTAGCTTATGATCGCTTCCTATCTCTGCTGATATTAATGCTCTTGCAACAAAAATTTGAGAAGGGCGTCTGTTTGAAAGAATAGAGTTGATCATAGATCTTTTAAATTCTTTGATTATTTATTGATCGTTTTCCTTTTTCTCGAATTAAGCATTATTAACAAATCTGTCCTGTTATAACTTTGATAAAAACTCTTTCCTTCTTTTTCCGGATTTGGGACCGACAGCAGTACTGTTAAGCTACTTGATTCACCTGACAACATCTTGGGTAATAATGGAGAAATTGGATCGAACTATATGCCTAGATGTATCTTTCAAGAAGTATACTGAGTTATGAATGTGAATATTGGATAATCAATAAGAAAATAAAAAAAAAATAAGAGCAAGAGAGGTGTAATTCCTAAAGAGAAGCTGCATAGTAACAAAAGGAGATAGAATAAATAACACAGAGGTAAAATAAGTTCGGCTAATGGATTAAGTCCAGAGTCAAGAAAACCAGGAAAAAAAAATAACACAGAGATTAAGAAAAGTTTGGGAATTAACTCAGATACATTAGAATTCATAGAACAAAAAAGATTAACCTGGTACGGACATCTCAAAAGAGCGGACTAAAAACGTTGAATAAACATAACAACAGGTTGGAGCCCTATAGGAAGAAGGGAAATAGACATACCCCGAAGATCCTTCAGAGACGAAGTGGATGAAGCAATCGAAAGAAGAAATCTGCAAGAAGGGGATTGGCAAAACAGAAATACTGAAGGGAACGGTTGAGTAAAGCAGTACAGTGAAAATTGTGAAAATCCTTAGTATATACATAATTCAGTCGCTCATCCGGAAGAAAATTGTAAGAAGCAAAACCAAAATAACATATCTGATTTAACAAACAAAAATAAAAATTTTGAGTTATGTCACTTTTCTTTTAATATATTGGTCACTTTTTTTAAACATTAACGAAAAATACCTAGAATAATTCTCGAAATACAACAGTTTTCATGATAATGAACGATACGTTTATGTCGAACGTCAAAGCATAATTCAAAAGTGTCATTTTCCCGTCAAATGAATAACAACACTACCGCTATCTTACGAAGTTGGAAGTAGACAATAATAGACGGAGAGACAGCGCTGAAAAATCTTTTTGAATTTACTAAAGCCAGATTTTTCAGAGTTGATTACTGTGATTGTGTAGAGAAACATACTGCGGTCGGTCAAGCAAAACGTAGAACAGGGGTTATTGAGAGGATATCAAAGTTGCTTTCCTACGAAGGTAATTATTTCCATTTACTAAGGCTGACAATCAGTACACACATTCTAAATTAAATATAAATAAAAGTTATTATAGTCGGTCAGCTGTATGACGGGACAGAGCCGGTCGGTCGGCCCCAATAGTCGATTGAGGAAATGAAGCATTTTGGCTCGCAATTTTTTCGTCCAGCATGGATTTACTTGAAATTTTCACAGAAGGTAGGAAAAAGTCCAAGGATCATTTTCTATATCATGCCGCTATCATACGCTAAAACCTTGGGGGTGGTTTCCACCCCATCCCGGGGGTGAGAATTTTTTATTACATTTTAACCATGTAATTCAATCGAGAAAGTGATTCTAAGAAAAAAAATATTTTTTACATTTTATTCGTAAAACTAATATTTTTCGAGTTATTCGCGCTTGAAAATAACAGTTTTTCGACGAAAAAATCGACTTTTTTAGAAGATTTTTTGAGAATACCCCGAAAAATATGCATTTAATCAAAAAAACTGTTGATAATAAAATTGTGTCTTTTAGTAGCACAAACCAAATTCTTTTCCAATAATATCTTTAAGACCAATAAAAACCGAGATACGGCATGTTAAAGGTTAGATTTTTTCATCAAATGCATAATTTGAAATATTCAAAGCCAAATAATGGAAAAATTTGCATTAAGTATACACTTATAATAAAAAAAAATGTCGGTACCTGCTTTTCTCTACGAAAGAATCAGTGAAAACAACCCCCTAACTACCTTCCTATTTGAAAATTGGTCTTCACCTTTCTGTAGTTCCTTTTATATTATCAATACACGCAGGAATGTGACCTATTTAAAATGCCTAATTTTGGGAAAATTGGAGTTTAAAGAAAAATTAATCTTTTGCAATTTGGTATTATTCACCTTTTACTTCAAAATATCTCCGAAACTTCTGAAGATACGAAAAAAATCATAAACTACTAAATTGTAGATTTTTAATGACTAAAATTACTCTGTGCATAGATTTATAATGACTAAAATTACTCTGTGCATAGATTTTCTTTACAGTGAATAGTTAGGCAGATATAGCTGTTTAAAACCTCTATTTACCAGCAAACACCCCCTTATTCGAGCCCTTTAAACCTGCCCTATTTAAAAACTAAGGGATCTTACGGAATTTAATTTACACATATAGCTCTTTAAAAATCCTACAAAATCATTTTTGAAGAAACTTATTATCGCCAAAAATATATAGAATGTTTTTCGAGGTATTTTCAGAAAACCTATAAAAAAGTCGATTTTTTCGTCGAAAAACTGTTATTTTCAAGCGCGAATAACTTGAAAAATATTAGTTTCACGAAGAAAATGCAAATACATTTTTTTCTTAGAATCAATTTTTCCATCGAATTACATGGTTAAAATTTAATAAAAAATACCCACCCGAGATGGGGTGGCAACCACCCCCAAGGTTTTAGCGTATAATAGCGGCATGATATAGAAAATGATCCTTGGACTATTCCCTACCTTCTGTGAAAATTTTAACTAAATCCATGCTGGACGAATAAATTGCGAGCCAAAATGCTTCATTTCCTCAATCGACTATTGGGGCCGACCGACCGGCACTGTCCCATCATACAGCTGACCGACTATAATAACTTTTATTAATATATAATTTAGAATGTGTGTTCTGATTTTCAGCCTTAGTAAATGGAAATAATTAAATTCGTAGGAAAGCAACTTTGATACCCTCTCAGTAACCCCTGTTCTACGTTTCGCTTGACCGACCGCAGTATGTTTCTCTACACACTCACAGTAATCAACTGAAAAAAATCTAGCTTTAGTAAATTAAAAGAGAATTTTCAGCGCTGCCTCTTGGTCTATAATGTGACACTTGGTAACAGTATGGTATTTTTGGAGTTAATTTGGAGTCAAAATAACTGCAATTATGCATTTTCTTTGGGACTAGCTTTATGTACCTTTAAAATCCTGCAATCAGTATTAAAAAAATCTGATTTTCCTTCTGGCCTATTTTGTTCCCTCGGGAAACTTGAAAACCGTAGATATTGGTTCGGGAATTGCAAGATATGTGCGACGTGATTTATTTGTCTAATTGTAAAGTTTAAATTGTAGGATAAAGGCGAGAGAACAATAGTAATAAATTCGAATAGAGGATTCAATAAAGGTTTGTGTTTGGTGCTTAATAGTATTGACTGTACCTAACTTTTGTCAGTAATAAACAATAAAAGATTTTAACTGTGATTCAAATAAATCTAATAAATTTTAAAAATTAAATTAAAAAACCTCCTGACATATTAAAGAAAGCCTTTATCTTGCTCTATCTCTAAGGTTTATTGCTCTATTTATAAGGTATATGGCTTATATCACAGAGTAGGTAATTAAATTTACATTTTTTCTTTATACAATACATGTCATTACAAACATATGTCCAGGTTTTATATAAAATCTATTGTCTTTTCGGTTGCCCTTACAAAGTCACTGGGGTCGCCTTTGTATGCTCTGAGAGGGCAGTCCTGTATTATGTGCCTGGTCGTCTGGCTTGCAGCGCCGCAGTCACAAGAAGGCGAAAGAAGCTTACCCAATCTGTAGAAGAAGTCGGCGCATCTTCCACAGTTTGTTCTAATCGATTAAGGGCTGCCCAAATCTTACGGAAATGTTCAAATTTGCCAGGTTTGTCTATGATGTCCATTAGACTATGGTAATGCGGATCTGTTTTACTTTCTCATTCTTCTCTCCATCGGGCATTTAAGTCAAAATTGGATTACTGCAGCGATTGAGCGAATTTAAAGGGAGGTAACCTGGATCGGAAATGATTTACAAGAATATCAGGTATGCCGTTGTGGACTTAAAGGTGAGGACTATACATAATTTTGTTGTATTGTTAAACAATGCATGTTCGCGGCGTAGTTTGGATGGTGTTATGTTACTAAAGGTGGGTAGACATATTGTAGGGGTGGGCATAATCATATGCATAACACGGTTTAGCTGAGTGTCGACCAGGTGGGTTTGCCTCCTCGTTAACCACACCGGTACACAGTATTTTGTTACCAGATATATCAAGCCATGAGGAGAAAATCTGAACTTCGTCCTTACATACGTACTACCGATTGTAGAAGTTCATTGGAGTTCCTGAGACGGCTGCCATTCACTGCATCGGGTGGGACAGTTGCGATTCACCTAACTTAATTATGTAATGTTTTAAAAATTTTAAATTATTTGTTTGTACTGTGTATATTGTTTTTTTAATATTGACTGCTTTATGGCGGCCGATATTGCACTCTAAACCTAACAATTATTTAGGGTTTAGAGACTCATACGGGTTAAGTAATGCACTTGAAACTCAAAAAGATAGTAAGACGTAAAAACAAACCATCACTTGATTATACGAAATTAAGAAAAAACAGAAATACATCAAAAAATGATCCAACAAGTCAGCTCAAATCTAACACAAGTAGAAGAAGACATTTTAACATCAGAAGGTGTCAATGAAAAATGGAATAAAATACAGAAGGCATTGCTAAAGGCAGGGGAAGAAAATTTAAAGCCTGCAAAGACAAATAAAAAGCAGAAGTGGATGACTTCGAAAATTCTAGCATTAATGGAAGAGAGGAGAAAAGCCAAAGGGAGAAATGAGCCAAAATACAAAGAACTACAAAATAAAATTAAAGTAGAGATAAAAAAGGCCAAGGAAAAGTGGTTAACAGAACAATGCAAAGAAATAGAAGAGTATGACAGAAAATACGACAGCTTTAGTATGCATAAAAAAAATAAAAGAACTAACAAGTACCAAAAAGCGAGCAAACTATGGGATACTTAAAGATGATAACGGTAAACTCATCGCAGACATCAAAGATAAATTAAGGTTTTGGCAGGAATACATAATGAAACTTTTCGACGATGATAGAATGATACAAGAAGAACCACAGGAACAAACAGGACCGAAAATAACAATGTGCGAATTAGAACAGGCAATTAGAAATGCAAAGACCGCACAAGCAGTAGGCCCAGATCAGATACCCACTGAGATAATTAAATGCATTGACGAAGAAACACTGCATATACTTTTAGATCTGTTCAACAAGGTATATACAACAGGAGTAATACCCCAGGATTGGTTGCTGTCCACATTTGTAACACTACTAATCTAAGACATGCGACAGAATGCTCCCAGTACAGAACAATTTCTTTAATAGGCCACACACTTAAGATATTCCTCAAAATAATACATGGAAGACTATACAAAAAAATAGAGGAAGATATAGATGACACCAAGTTTGGTTTCAGAGGAGGACTAGGAACGAGAGAGGCTCTGTTCGCTTTTAACGTTCTCACGCAAAGACGACTAGATATGAATCAATATCTCTATGTCTGCTTTATAAATTATCAAAAGGCTTTTGATAGAGTACGACATCAGAGACTCATAAAACTTTTAAAAGAGAAGAATGTGGACAGTCGAGATATACGGGTTATTGTCAATCTATACTGGAATCAAAAAGCAACGGTTAAAATCGAAAATGTCGAAACAGAGGCCATAAAAATCAAGAGAGGTGTTAAACAGGGTTGCGTGTTGTCTCCATTGTTATTCAATATGTACAGCGAAGCTATTTTTAAGGAAGCATTATCAGAGGAAGAACAGGGTATATCAATATACGGAAAAATCTTAAACAACACAGGATTCGCAGACGACACCGCTATTTTTGCAGACAGTCTAGATGCATTGCAACTATTAGTAAATAGATTACATCAAGTCAGTATGGACTATGGACTACAAATGAACGTTAAAAAAACCAAGTTCATGATTATTTCTAAGCAACATACAGTAGGCAGGTTGGATATCGAGGGAAAACAAGTGGAAAGAGTGAATAACTACAAATATCTGGGAACCTGGGTAAATGAAAACAATGACCAGTAATAATAATATCGTATGGCATTTTTGCCGGGGAAATCCTTTCGGATAGTTCCAGCGCCAATTACATCTTTAACCCTGTTTCAAGTAACTAGTGTCGATGTACACTAGCCCAGGGGGACCGACGGCTTAACGTACTCTCCGAGGCACGGTGAGACGGTTCATGTCATTATTGGAAATGAAAATGGTTTGTCTTTGGCAGGGATCGAACCCACGTACACTGGCGTATGAGGCCAGCGATTATGCCGTTACTCCACGGCCGCTCACCAGTTAATTGAGACCTTAAAACAATTGTTAATCGAGACCTTCCTCTAGAGCTAAGGATAAGAGCCTTAAGATGCTACGTGTTCTCGACTTTATTGTATGGAGTGGAAAGCTGGACACTAAAAGTAGAAAATATAAAGAAGTTAAAAGCCTTTGAGATGTGGTAGAATAGAAGGATTTTGAAAATACCATGGATCCAACGAGTTACAAATGCAGAAGTGTTAAGAAGGCTGCAAAAGGATTGCGAGGTGATAAAGAACATCAAAACAAGAAAGCTAGAATATTTGGACCACATTACCAGAGGTGCGAAATATGAGATATTAAGGCTCATAATGCAAGGTAAAATAAAGGGTAAAAGATCAATAGGTAGAAGAAGAATTTCCTGGATGAGAAACTTAAGAGAATGGTATGGTTGCAGCTCAGTAGATCTTTTCAGAGCAGCCGCCAATAAGGTACGGATAGCTGTGATGATAGCCAATGTCCGATAGAAGAAGGGACAACAAGAAGAAGAACGGGTTAAGTGCCAATATAAGCCTATGTGCTGACATTTGATGGTATCTGCGAACAATAATACAGTTCATTGAAACGAAAATGCTATGCGTTAGTTAGTATCACACACATCAAGGAGAAATAATGATCCGTGGTGGTATAGGACTGGAGGTGGGGTGGATCAATCAATATTCGATCCGATAAGGAACGGGAAGGCGATAAATCAATACTTAGTCGCCACGGCATGGCAGGACGATTTAGCCTTAAATCAACATTTTAAAAGCTCGGTTTGGTAGTCGCTACCTTCATCAAAGGAGTTGTTTCCAGATCAATGTTCATGCTCCGGTATAACTCTATTGTAGCGAACATCGTTTTATATCGTTGCCGATGATCCATCTGCACCGCGCATTAAAAGGAAGTGATGGATTGATATGATGAAGAAATTTTAATAACATTTTTAAAAACACATATTGGAAATTAATAAAAAAAAAAACGTTTTTCACCTACCTCTACCGAAAGTATACTTTTCCGGACCTGATTGTAGGGAGCAAAGTCGTACTTTTCCTCCCTAGGGAGTAAAAGTACTTTTCCTTCCTAGGGAGTAAAAGTAAAAGTGACGTTATGGTATGTCATTGATGAAATAACTTATTGACACCCTGTACAATATTTTATTATCTATTATGGAAGTACCTATATATTTTAACGTTTATTTATAGAACACCATGTATTTTGCAGAATGGAAAAAACAGTAAATTGTTATTTTGATTTAACCATGTTTACATTAATAATTTGACTTATATTTGACAGTTGACAGTTCTGCTGTACCTACTTGTTAGTTTTAGTTTTTTAATAAATTGTTTTAGTTAGTTACATAAATATATTATTTAAAAATGAAAAATGACTTGTGTAACAAAACGATCCCTTCTACGCCGTCTATGTAGGGAACGCGTCGGTAAGACGCGTACCATAGGATAAGACTTTCCGGGAACCAACGGTTTTTAGGTAGCACAATGCATCGATGGAAACGGATGTATTTACCTGAGAAAGATACAAAAGACCTTTCTCAGTTTGCTGTTTTTATTTTAGTTAGTTAGCATTGAGATCTTGTAACGTATAGACGAAAATACACCTTTTGTTCGATTATCGTGATTTTCTTATAATCAACCCTACAACCTGAGATCATTACCCTAAGTAATCTTCACATTGTCGCCCAACTCGTGGCTTGGGGATTTCGCGATAAATCGTATATTTCGGTAGTTTGAATGAAAAAGCGTGCTTCAGCATTTTTTGGACACTCTTTCGCGTGAAAAGTGAGTTTCGATAACTTAATCGGACTATTTTCACTGTTATAACCTCGCTAACTCCAGTTAAAATAATATTAAGTGCTTCGCTGGTTAAATAAATAATCAAGTGGACTTTTGTTTGTTAATAAATAACAAAGTGATTCGTTTTAGTTATTCAGACACTTCTGTGTATTTTTATTATGTATTAAACGATTGATTGCTTTCGGTTACGTGTAAAAACCTTGTGTTTTGTGAAACTCGGAAGTGAATTAGTGCTAGAGCTGTTCCAAGAATTGTACAGGTGGTATGCAGAAAGCTGTTGGAGGTATCCCTTATCCAAGCGTGGACACAGGAGAGCTATTTACTGGCAAGTACATTCCAATTTTGCATGACCAATCATTTTTACAATTTGCGTTCCACGCAAAACATTGAACATTCGAGTACCATAAAAATTATTTCTAAGTCGGACTCTATTTCAAATAGATCGGTGGCAACAAACATTAACGACATGGCTCAAAACATAGTATTGACAAACGAACAATTTAAAGAGCTGTTATCGAAATTAGCGGTACAGAGTGCTCCCGTTTCGCCGGCGTCGGTTCAAAGTGGCAACCTATCGAAATGCCATTCGCGTTTTGATGGACACAAAGACACCGACGTTAATGCTTTCATCAGCGCTGTCGAAATCTATAAAGATTGCGCATTAGTGTCGGACGAGAATGCTTTTCGGGGAATCGGTATGCTTTTCGATAATTTCGCGGCAAAATGGTATCAAGGCGTCAAAGACACTATTAAGACATGGGAGGAACTTCTTAGTCTGCTTAGAGTTACGTTCGGTCCTAAAAAACCTGCTTATCGCGTGTACCGCGAGTTATTTGCCGAGGAGCAAAACGAAAAAACAACAGTAGATGTCTTTGTTTGTCGTTGTAGGGCGGTTCTGGCACAACTAGACCCAGGCAGCCTTACAGAAGAGATCCAGTTGGATATGGTGTACGGACTATTAAACAAGGGGATTCGAGAGAAGATTTCGAGGGATTCTGTTTCCACTTTTACCGCGCTGCTTACGGCGGCACGAAAGGTCGAAGATGTGTTTGAGAAACCTTGTTCTGACGATAACAAAACTCCAAACAATCGACAAACTTACGAAAAACGTCCGCGATGTGGATTTTGTCGCGTTCCGGGTCATTCTAAGGACGAGTGTCGAAAGTTACGTGATAAACAATCTAAAGACACACCGACAATTCCGAAAGAAACCGCGAGTTCTTCGCGTACGATTAGTGCTACCGTCGGAGCATCCACTTCGAACTCGTCGCGAAATAGTGTAAACAACCCGTTATCATGTTACGGATGCGGGAAACCGGGTTTTATCAGAGCCAACTGCCCAGTTTGTAGTCATACAGTAACATCTTCGCTAGATTTCTCTTCCTTAGACACGTTTATTTCACCTCAACCCAGACCTGTTCTACGTATTAATATATTAGGTCATGAGGGCCAAGGGTTAATAGATACAGGTGCTAAACAAAGTATAGCTGGTACAACGTTGTACAACCTTTTAGAAAACAAAGGACAAAGTTTTAAGCCCGAGCAAATTTCTGTAAAATTCGCTGATGGTGTTGGGAGAACAGAACTAGTGTTGACAACTTTAGTCGATGTACACATAAGAGGTAAAACGGTGCCTACAAAGTTTATAATTTTTCCTGATGCACCTAATAAAACTCTGCTAGGTATCGATTTTTTGATAAATGCACAAATCGCTCTAGATTTTCACAATAAAGAATGGTATTTTGCAAATGACAGCACACGACAGCAGTTGCTTTTTGAAGATACAGGTACAGAATGTATTGAAATTCATTTTTGTGAAAACTTGAGACCAGATGAAGGAACGATGCTAGCGGATTATGAACGCAATCGACTGGATGAATTTTTAGAAGGTAGGAAGGATACTTTCAGAATGGGGGGAGAGCCTACAGCCTACGCTGAGCATCGCATTAACACAGGAAATAATGCACCCATCGCACTGCCACCATATCGGATGTCACCTGCAAAGAGAGAGGTATTGAAAACCGAGCTAGATAAACTCCTGGAGGAGGGCATCATCGAAGAATGCGAAAGTGCGTGGGCCGCGCCGGTAGTATTAGTACCGAAAAAGGATGGCGGTACGAGACTTTGCGTTGACTATCAACGTTTAAACGCCGTAACTACTAGTGACTCGTATCCGTTACCGCGTATGGACGATTTACTACACGCCGCGAAACGAACATTTTACATGTCTACGATAGACTTACGATCGGGGTATCATCAAGTCAACGTCGCGGAAGCGGACCGTGATAAGACTGCGTTTGTGTCACCGTTCGGGACTTTCCGATACTTACGGATGCCTTTTGGTCTCAAGGGAGCCCCAATGACTTTTCAAAGACTCATGGACCGTTTTCGTCGTGGTCTTAGTAACGTAGTGGTTTTAGGTTATTTAGACGATATCATCGTACTATCCAGCTCTTTTGATGAACATTTAAACGATCTAAAGTTAGTGTTCGATAGACTAGACCAATTTAACCTTCGGGCAAATCGGAAAAAGTGCGTGTTTGCTCGCGAAAAAGTAAAATACTTGGGACATTTGATCACTCAGCAAGGAATTTCGGTCGATCCGGATAAAACCGCTGCTATATCGGAACGGTTACCGCCGAGAAACGTTAAGGAAGTGCAATCTTTCCTTCAGACGGCTAGTTGGTTCCGCCGGTTTATAAATAATTTTGCGGACATATCCAGACCCTTGAGTGACTTAACCAGGAAAAATAAGCCATGGAAGTGGACGGAACTGGAACAGAACTCATTCGAAACACTTAAGAAGTTACTGATTACCGCTCCAATTTTACGGCAAGCAGATGAAAACCAACCGTATATCATTCGTACTGATGCCAGTGGTTACGCGTTAGGAGCAGTGTTGCTACAAGGAGATATCGATGACGAGCATCCCGTGGAATACGCTAGCAGACTTCTTACCGCTGCCGAGCGCAACTATTCTACTTCGGAAAGAGAAGCTTTAGCTGTTGTATGGGCCTTAGAAAAGTTCAGAGGTTATATTGAAGGTACGAAGATAACGCTGCAGACTGATCACCAACCCTTAAGGTGGCTGCTAAGCCTGAAAGCTCCCACAGGAAGGTTGGCAAGATGGTCACTATTGGTCCAAGGTTATAACTTAACCATCGATTATCTGCCAGGTAAACGTAACATGGTAGCCGATACACTTTCCAGACCGCCATGTGAACACAATGATGTACTGTCTTGCGAGATATGTGAAGTGCAAATTGACTTGCCTCATCGATCGGCATTTGAGACCAGGGTGGAACAATTGAAAGACCCAGATGTCGCCAAAATAATTCAATCATTCGAAGACCCAAATTCGAATGAATATGTAAAATGGACAGATCGTGGATACTTGCTTACACAAGGAGTACTCTACCGTTATTCATCGGAAGAAGACGAAGAAGAGGCTCAGTTAGTAGTACCCACACACGAGCGTGAAGCCATTATGAGAGAATATCATGATGCACCGACGGCTGGTCATTATGGTATCGAACGTACGTTGAGAAGAATTGCTCAAAAATTCTTTTTTCCAGGCATGCGTCGTTTTATTGCTGAATACATTGATAAATGCCAAGATTGTCAAAGATATAAGGCCTCTAATCAGAAACCAGGTGGACTATTACAAACCCCTGTGTATGCGCAACGCTTCGAGACACTTGCCATCGACTTATTTGGACCGTTACCTGAAGGATCGAAAGGTGAACGTTGGATTCTCATAGTTGAAGACTCCTGTACTAAGTGGGTGGAGTTATTTGCCTTAACTCAAGCAACTGCACAAGAATGCGCTATGAAGCTTATTGACGAGGTATTCTTACGATTTGGCCTACCGAGAAGGATTATCAGTGATAATGGTGTGCAATTCGTGTCTGACGTGATGCAACAAGTTTGCTATGTGTTGCAAATCAAAGAGACCTTTACTCCACTCTATCACCCTTCTGCTAATATGGTAGAGCGCAAGAATAGAGATTTGAAGCCGAGACTTGCTATGCTTGTAGGAACGGAGCATAACATTTGGCCTGAGAAGTTGCCAATGGTTAGATTTGCCATGAACTCAGTATGGAGCGAGTCTACAGGACAAACCGCTGCTTACTTAACTTTTGGACGTGAGCTGCGAACTCTAGACCAAGTTAATCGAGATATTCGCCAAGTTGTAGAAACTGAGAATTTTATACCTCAAATATCTCCATACTTAAAACGCATGACTGAAACATGGCATGAATCGAAGATTAAGCATGACAACGCCCAAGATAGGCAAAAGAAATATGCTGATCGACGCCTGAAGGAACCCAGTCCATTCAAAGAGGGAGATTTAGTGTGGGCCAATACAACTGCTCCTAGTAATAGGTCGAAAGGACAGACGGCTAAATTCTACCCGAAGAGAGATGGACCCTATAGGATCAAGCGAGTGGTATCGCCTGTAAGTTATGAGCTTTGTGGAGTGGACACCCCTACTGCCCTCGGTGTGTTCCACGTATCGGCGCTTACACCTGCGAAGCTCAATGACTCTGAAGTTCCAACCCCTGTAGTGCCAAAACGAAGACGAGGACGTCCCAGGAAGAAAACTACATCTTCTGCTGGCCTCTCCTCTAACGATATCGATGCCAGGGGGGGAGACTGTAACAAAACGATCCCTTCTACGCCGTCTATGTAGGGAACGCGTCGGTAAGACGCGTACCATAGGATAAGACTTTCCGGGAACCAACGGTTTTTAGGTAGCACAATGCATCGATGGAAACGGATGTATTTACCTGAGAAAGATACAAAAGACCTTTCTCAGTTTGCTGTTTTTATTTTAGTTAGTTAGCATTGAGATCTTGTAACGTATAGACGAAAATACACCTTTTGTTCGATTATCGTGATTTTCTTATAATCAACCCTACAACCTGAGATCATTACCCTAAGTAATCTTCACACTTGTTATTTGCGGAAGGTGGAAAAATCATATGTATAACATTGGAGTAAAGTGCCTTTTCCTCCCTTGAGTGATTACTGCCCTCCGCTACGCATCGGAAACTTCATTCTCGAAAGGAAAAGTAGCACTTTTCTTCCTTGTTATATACATAGCTATTTCCTACTATTCTTTTTATGTAATGTTATGGCATATAACCAACCGCTGAGAATTTTTCCGTTGAGATGTTAAGGCATTTTATTAATTTATTACAGTAATACAATAACAAAATTAAATTTTATTCTTTTCTAATAAAAATAATTACCCAATAACTATTCATCAAACCCCTGTCATCAATATATTATAAAAGCAATTTTTTTCTGTCTAAACTGTAGTCATGCTAAAGCATAATATAAATCGCATTATTTTAGCAAAGGCAATTTGCCAGGATAGGAATTTATTGACATCATTATGAACAATAAAACCATTTCTGATTGCCAGAAATAAATCACAGAATACAACTTGGTATCTTTATAAGTTCTCAGATGAATATAGAGACCCCACAATTGCTGTCGTGAAGAATGATGACATTAATGGTAAGCGCGAATATACAGGCTTAAGAACAGTCACATTATTGTGATAGTTATCATTATTTTGATTATTATATGAAAAGTTTCTGGTTAATCCTATGATAAGTTTCCATTTAGATATCAGTCAATAGCTCGATTCTACATTAGGAGTTTCCTGTAAAATTGTTAGATATAAATTTTGTATTTTATCTTCTATTTATATTATACCTGGTGTAACAAAAATACAGGTCATAAATTAAATCACATATTCTGGGACTAAAAATAGTTCGAATGAACCTAACTTACCTTAGTACAAATATGCACATAAAAAAAGTTATAGCCCTTTGAAGTTACAAAATGAAAATCGATTTTTTTGAATATATCGAAAACTATTAGAGATTTTTTATTGAAGATAGATATGTGGCATTCCTACGGCAGGAGCATCTTAACGAAAAATTATAGTGAAATTTGTGCTCCCCATAAAAATTTTATGGGGGTTTTGTTCCCTTAAACCCCCCCAAACTTTTCTGTACGTTCAAATTAAATTATTATTGTGGTACCATTAGTTAAATTCAATATTTTTAAAACTTTTTTGGCTCTTAGTATTTTTTCAATAAGGCAGTTTTTATCGAGATGCGGCTTCTTTTTTAATATGTTTACATAAAAATTTTATGTGGGTTTTGTTCCTTTAAACCCCCCAAATGTTTATGTACGCTCCAATTAAACTATTACTGCGATACCATTAGTTAAACAAAACGTTTTTAAAACTTTTTTGCCTCTTTGTATTTTTTCAAAAAGGCAACTTTTATCGAGATATGGCTTCTTTTTTAATACGGTTCAAAATATACCTAAAAATGTTAAAATTATACATAAATTTTCATATTTTTTACCAAGTCTCCATAATCGTACTTAACCATATACAAATATGTGGTGGATTTGACAAATATTTAAAATATCTCGATAAAAACTGAATTTTCGAAAAAGTACTAAGAGCCAAAAAAGTTTTAAAAATATTGTGTTTAAGTAATGGTACTACAATAACAATTTATTTGGAACGTACACAAAAGTTTGGGGGGGTTTAAAGGAACTAAACCCCCATAAAATTTTTATAGGGTGTCCAAATTTCACTATAATTCTTTCTTAAGATGCTACTGTCATAAAAATGCCATATGTCCATTTTCAATTAAAAATCTTTAATAGTTTTCGATATATTGGAAAAAATCGATTTTCATTTTGTAACTTCAAAGGGTTGTAACTTTTTTTATATTCACATTTGTACTAAGGTAAGTTAGGTTCAATCAAACTATTTTTGGTCCCAGATAATGTGATTAAATTTATGACCTGTATTTTCGTTACACCTTGTATATATTTTATATATTATGTATTTTGTACACATCTCTTTATTTTATTTTGCAGTAATTCTGCACGTATTCAAAAATCTCAAGGAAAATATTAAGGGTGTTCTATTCAGTTTGGCTCTATAAAAGGGCTTGGAATGCAGCATGCATTACTTTGGTAATGTAAACTTCGATACCTACGCATTATTATTTTCGAGAAAGCATTTGACAAAGTATAACTTCAGACATTTATTCAAATATTATAGGACTTTGTATCGACGACAGATATTTATAAGAAACTCGTAAATACCTACAAAAAAAGACCTGTGTACAAGTAGATACGGTGTAAGCACATTACCAGAGAACGGTGTAGTTCTCGTCAGTGGCGCACAATATCCCTACATGCGACACTGTATAAACACGAAATTTTCGATTTTCTAAATCTTATTTTTCACTTAGAATACAGAGCGCAGTCCAGCACTCTGAATCGTCGATTTTCGATACTTGTTGGAGTCTCATCGGAGAGAACGTAGGCCTGCTGCTCCATACTCTAAGTGACCAACACCGAGAGTTCATCCCCCACACCGCAACTGACGTGAATGGACTAAATGACTAGCGTCATCTGGCAATTGAAAGATGAAGTAGTTTTTAATCCTAATAGCAATATTAATAATAATATTTAAAAATATTAAAATATTTCTAAAAGGTTTTTAAATTGAAAAGGTTTTGGTCCGTTTTCTTGGTAACGCCTCCAAGGCTTCTAAAATTTGCAAGCCAGATGGATGCTGAAGCGAAGAAGACAAGAGGGAATTAAAAAAACTTACAATTCACGACCCCGTCTGTTCAGCTGGTAAATTCTAACAGAAAATGGACCAAGTTACTCAAAGAAGTAACGACCAATATAAAAATAGAATAAAAATTCCATTTTTATTCAGTTGCAATGCGAAGGCAAAACAACCTTATTTTTCACTTGGAATACGGAGCGCAGTCCACACTCTGAATCGACGATTTTCGACTCTCGTTGGAGTCTCATCGGAGAGAACGTAGGCCTGCTGCTCCATACTCTAAGTGACCATCACCGAGAGTTCATCCCCCGCACCGCAACTGACGTGAATGGACTAGATGACTAGCGTCATCTGGCAATTGAAAGATGAAGTAGTTTTCTAAAAGATTTTTAAATTGAAAAGTTATTGGTCCGTTTTCTTGGTAACACCTCCAAGGCTTATTTGCAAGCCAGATGAATGCTGAAGCGAAAGAGACAAGAGGGCATGCAAAAAACTTACAATTCACGACCCCGTCTGTTTAGCTGGTAAATTCTAACTGAAAATGGACCTAGTTACTCAAGGAAGTAACGACCAATATAAAAATAAAATAAAAATTCCATTTTTATTCAGTTGCAATGCGAAGGCAAAACAATCTTATTTTTCACTTAGAATACGGACCGCAGTCCAGCACTCTGAATCGACGATTTTCGACTCTTGTTGGAGTCTCATCGGAGAGAGAGTCTCAATACACTTATATTAACTTTCTTAGTAAACTAAGTATATATCCCGAATTACCTATTATTTGACTGATTTAAGGGTGATGATTTCAAGTATAAATCCCGAATTTTAAATTATTGGCTGGCTGGGGGTAGTTTTAGCCCAGTAGGGCTGATTTGTTCAATTTTCTCAAAAAAATAGTGCTACACATGTTTTTATGGTAAAACTAAGTATGGATCCTAGGTTGTTTTGTTCAATTTTTCAAAAAAAAAATAGAGCGGTACATGTTTTTATGCTAATACTAAATATTATTATAGATTCTGAATCTTCAATTTTTTACTGGTTTCGGACTGGTTTTAACCCTGTAGGGGTTGTTTTGTTGAGTTTTTCCGAAAACTATAGTACGACACATTTTCTATAAAAAAATTAGATATATTCAGAATTTTCTATTATTGACTGGGTTTGGGATGGTTTTAACCCTATAGGTGTTGCTTCAATAAAATTAAATAAAATTAACAAAAATTAATTAAATTAAATTGATCAAATAAAATTAACTGAAATTATTGAAATGAAATAAAACTAAATAAAAATATTCAATGAATAAGTCAAGGAAAATAAATAAATTAAAATAAATTGTTTAAATAAAATAAAGTAAACTATAATTAAATAAAATTAAATAAATTTAATTAAGTTACAGTTACATAAAATTAAGTAAAATTAAATAAAATTAAATACATAAAATTGTATAAACTAAAATAAATAAAACAAATATAGTTGGAACGAATCGAAACGAATTAAACATAATCGAATCTATAAGAAGTATTCACTTCTGTTGGCACTCCGCATACTCCTCAAGGAAGCTAGAACAAATATTCCCGGACAAATAATCCCCACAAATTATCCCTGGACAAAAAATCCCCGGACAAAAATCCCCGGACAAATAATCCCCGGACAAAAATCCCCAAAAAAATCCCGGACAAATAATCCCCACAATTTTTTTTGGAAAAATTGTTAATGTCAAAGGAATGTGAGTTATTTCAAAAATTGTGGAAGATACTGTGCCGTAGTTCTCATGACAGGCGCTTAACGCGCGTTTTGATAACGCGCGATTACAACTACATACACTTTACTTGAGACCGTTCACATGCCAACGCGCGTTTTAATGACCTAAAACGCGCGTTAGCATGTGAACGGTCTTAATACTCTGGGCTAATTAGCAAAATACAAGGAAAAGTTATTTACCAGCAATTTTATTGCTGGAATCGAATCTTATTATTGTATGTATTAATAATATAGATATGCAAAGTCCGCAGATAGTGTGCTACTTTTTTTATAAACAAAATGGCGCCCGAAAATCGTGTTTTTTTCAATTTTTGGTTTATAACTCCAAAGATTTTAACTTTAGACCAAAAGCACGCAAATAAAAATTCACCGCAATTAAATTCTGCATAGAGACGTGTTTTTTCTGATTTACTTTGACGAAAACTTTCCCCGGAAAAAGCGGGTTTTTCCAACAAAATCTTTAATTTTCAACTAAACTTTTAGATAAGTAGTTGTCAATCAATAATTAAATAACTTGGTAATATAGAAGCCCTTTCTGTATATATTATAATTCCAGAAGTCTATAGAAATTGAAAGAACAGTTTAGCAACAATTAAAATGTTAATTAAAAATTTACGGTCCCTATAATAATGACAATAATTATGATGCATAAGAATAACTATGATTTTTTCATTAAAAGGCACTATATCTATCTAATGTACGTTACAGAATTGAAATTGGACTATTTAAGCGGCCTCAGCAATATTTTAAAATTATAAACAATTTTTTGGTTTATAAACAAATAAAATATCTCGGGAAATATTAAACTAAATTAAATTGTGAAAACGGTATTCGAAATGCAGCGGCAGTACGCTTCTTTTAAAAGAAACAGCATTCAATTATAACGAGTGGTTCCTGAGATACAACCGGTCAAAGTTGACCGAAATTTACGGCAAAGATATAAAAAATAGGATCATAATTTTCAAACCCTCACCTTTTTATTTTTGTCCTCTTTCTTCAAACCAATTTTCATATTTTTGAAATCCTCATAACATATATTATTATAATAAAAACTATCGATAATACGTGTGAAAATTGCCAAAAATAGCAAAATTCCAATCAAAAATTAGGTTAGAGAAAATGTAACCCTCAAAGTTCAAAATCGGTATACGTTAACAAAATGCATTTTCTCGGCTTCCCATGGAGCAATTTCTTTCATTCTTTTTTTGTTCCCTAATAACTCGAGTAGAGCCATCGAACTAATGCATTATTAAATGTCAAACTTGCTTTTGTTTTGTTATAATAGTTTCATTTATTTATAAGAACAGAAAATTACATATTTTTTCCAGTTGTAGGCTTTTTTTAGATAAACTTACTACAAGTGTACCTTTTAAAGTTAAAAACATAAATATTCTCATTTGAAAGCTGTATAATTATTTAAACAATTTTTATTTAAACAAATTAAAATATTGTGTTATAATAAATAAATTAATTTATTATAACAAAACAAAAGCAAGTTTGACATTTAATAATGCGTTAGTTCGATGGCTCTGCTCGAGTTACTTGGGAACAAAAAAATAATGAAGGAAATTGCTCCATGGGAAGCCGAGAAAATGCATTTTTTTAACGTATACCGATTTTGAACTTTGAGGGTTACATTTTCTCCAACCTAATTTTTGATTGGAATTTTGCTATTTTTGGCAATTTTCACACGTATTATCGACAGTTTTTATTATAATAATATATATTATGAGGATTTTAAAGATATGAAAATTGGTTTGGTGAAAGAGGACAAAAATAAAAAGGTGATGTTTTGAAAATTATGATCCTATTGTTTATATCTTTGCTGTAAATTCCGGTCAACTTTGACCGGTTGTATCTCAGGAACCACTCGTCATAATTAAACGTTTTTTCTTTTAAAAGAAGCGTCCTGCCGCTGTCTTTCGAATACCGTTTTCACAATTTAATTTAGTTTAATATTTCCCGAGACATTCTATTTGTTTATAAGCCAAAAAATTGTTTATAATTTTAAAATATGCCTGAAGCCGCTTAAATAGTCCAATTTCAATTTTGTAAAGTACATTAAATAGGTATAGTGTCTTTTTATGGAAAAATCATAGTTACCCTTATGCATCATAATTATTGTTGTTATTATAGCGACCGTAAATTTTTGATTAACATTTCAACTGTTGCTAAACTTTTTATTCAATTTACATCGGCTTCTGGAATTATAATACATACGGAAAGGGCTTTTACGTTACTTAATTATTGATTAAAAACTACTTATCTAAAAGTTTAGTTGAAAATTAAAGATGTTGTTGGAAAAACCCGCTTTTTCCGGGAAAAGTTTTCGTCGAAGTAAATCGGAAAAAAAACGTCTCTATGCAGAATTTAATTGCGGTGAATTTTTATTTGGGTGTTTTTGGTCTAAAGTTAAAATGTTTGGAGTTATAAAGCAAAAATTGAAAAAAACACGATTTTCGGGCGCCATTTTGTTTATAAAAAAAGTAGCACACTATCTGCGGACTTTGCATATCTATATTATTAATATATACAATCATAAGATTCGATTCCAGCAATAAAATTGCTGGTAAATAACTTTTCCCAAAAATGGCCTATTCTCAGATAATCAGCCCAGACTATAAGTAAAATGTATGTAGTTGTAATCGAGCGTTATCAAAACGCGCGTTATCAAGCGTCTGTCAAGAGAACGGGGCCTTAGCTCATTCCCCATATCTTCCACGATTTTTGAAAAAACTCACACTCCTTTGTCATGTAAAATTTAAAGTTTTTAGCATATATTTGGAATTCGAAATTTAATAAAATTTCGGGAAAAATTTTAAATAACTATTCGGCAGCAAATATTTCTTGGGGATTTTTTGTCCCGGATTTTTTGTGGGGATATTTTGCCCAAAAAATTTGTGGGGATTATTTGTCCGGGATTTTTGTCCGGGGATTTTTTGTCCAAGGATAATTTGTGAGGATTTTTTGTCCGGGATTATTTGTCCGGGGAATATTTATCCGGACCCCCTCCTAAAGTGCTACGCCCTCTTTTATTGTATGTATGGATTATTAGTGACACATTCCAGTCTTCCGGGATACATATTTTAATTTTTCCATATACCTACTATTCATTAATTTTAGTAATATTTGTTCTCCATTTTTTCCCATGTTTTTCCTGACGTTGCATTCACTTTTCCAAGCTTTTAATACAAATTTGGCTTGCCGTATTATCGCTGAGATTGCTATGTTCCACATCGAACATAAAATCAGGCCAATTATTCATTCCCTGGTTCAGAGCGGGAACATGGGAAAACACCAATAAAATGTATTTTATCAGGATAATAAATCAAAGGAAAAGGGAATTTTATACTAAATGCAAATGTATTAGTAAAATGAGATACGTGAATCAAGCAGTAAAAAAACCTTTTGGCCAAATCGAGAATGCTATTTAGCTGAGTAGGTGTATTATCGGCTACTGACCCATAAAAGTTTCCTTCTGGATAAATCTCAGTAAATCTGTCTACTTTCATAATAGCTCAAAGGGATCGACACAAGGGATACTTCGAGAACACCTTAATGGGGAAAAGGGATGGCCTCTAAAACAACTTTTTATTGGATAACATCTACGGGAATAAGATTACAGGCATTCTTTAACTGTGTCCTGTGGCAATTTAATATCAGCTGTTTTATATGAAAGGATTTTGTACGATATCAAAGAGCACCGTTTGTTTTAATGATGGTACATGATTCGGCTAATGGTGATTTATTCACGGTGAATTAAAAATCACTGGTAAAGACCGTTCCTTAGTAGCGTCAATAACGGTGACCGGTGACCAGATATCAGATATCAACTTCGCATAAACTGTTTTGCAAAACGTGTTTATTTATATAATAAATATTATGGTATTCACGGCGAACGTGACGTAACATCTGGCGATTATTAGGAACCGTGAATTTTAAAGAACGATGTAGTAAATACTTGTAATAAATATTACGATATTCTCGGTGACCGCCATTTGAGGAACACTGATTATTAACATTTGATCTGGGGATTTACCAACAGTGAATTTTCGGAAATGTGAAATACAAGGTAGTTTATGTATGTCTTTGCAAATGTACTGAATATTTTTTTCTTTCATAAAAACATTACGTATATACAAAAAATTTATTTAATATTTTAGTTATTTTAGTTTTATTTAAAGAGAAAGCGTTGTCAAGAAAGTTTTGTATGGCTTTTTAAATGGATTACTTTATTGTTGGTGTTGTAATTTTTATTATAAATAAGTCAATCATCTAGTTGCTTTAAACATATTCAATATCAGCAATATGTTTTTATAGTATGACCTTATACAGAGTAATCGCGATAGTGTTGAGTTTATATTAATTATTGTGACTACCTGTTACTGTACATAAAAGGCCGGAAATCGCGGTCACTGTTTAAAATCAGTTTTCTAAAAATCACGGTTACTGGTCAGGGCGTGATATAACAATCACCACATTTACCACCAATGTATCTTTATCTCCATTATTGGCTACTATATTCATAGAAGATTTCGAAACAAATATCATTTCTAAACAAAAAATTTTGAACCCACGCTATTATGGAGATATATAATATGTAGATGATGTGTTCTCAATGTGGTCTTATGGATCAGAGTAACTCTGGAAAGAGTATTTCCAACACCTGTTGTTGGACTCATTTTTTTCTGTCTCTTATTTTTTATATATATTTTTTTATTCTATAACTCGAGAAGGATTGAATTGAGTTGGATATTTCTGATTGTGAAATAGTTATAAAAGTCTAAGGAAGAAAATCTCTACAATATCCCATCAAATATCAAATTTTATTAGTTGTATAGGAAGTGTGTAAAAAATGTGCTCTTTTGCCCAAGATTATCTCAATTTTTGACAATATCGAAAATTAATATACAGAAAATATATTTATCTACAACCGTGTTAAAAATGCAATTTTTAGCACTACACTCCACACGAGCGTTAAAAATGCTACTTTAAGGCACTGGTGCTTTAACATTTTTATGACACTGCAATTCGTATTGACCGTATAGGAAATTTTGATGTAATGTCAAAAAATATAAAAATGGAATGTCATTCAAGTTCAAGTAAAAGTTTTTGTAAATATTGTCCTGTAATTACGTTTGTAGAAAAAATATTGTACGATGTGCGTGTTAAAAAGTACATTTTTAAGGCACTCATGTGCCTTACTTTCACATGCGTGCCTTAAACGTGTACTTTAACACTTATATCATAAATAACTATTATAATGAAAAATTATTTTAAAACATTGTTTACTTACAATAATAAAAACTACATTTTAATAGTTATGAATTTAAAGAAACAATGCCTTTGCAATTTAAATTGCAATTTAAATGCCTTATTTAGATCAAACAAAGTGCCAAAAGCATGGATTTCACGGGAAATGTAAAAGAGTAAATAGACGCAAAGTTAGCCGCAGTTTTAGTGGCGTAAATCTAAAGGAGTATAATTTAAAACTGTGTGTACCTGACAATAACATAGTCTAAGAGCTGGGAGCGGATTTTGTGCGTGATAAGTAATATGGAAAACTATACGGGGATATGCTGAACTATTTGTGTACATGACTTTCCCCAACGGCCGGAAACCAGAGTGTGGCACGAGGGTAGTTATAAGGGGTCAAAGTCGCGGTTTTATTATTTTTTTGTGACGCTCATGATCGAGATAGTGCACCAAAATTTGGGATTAAGTAGGTCATGGGGGTCAAAGGGGTGGGGTAGGGGTGCATATAAAAATATAAGGGTTTTTTGCGACGTTCGTGATTGAGATAGTGCATCAACATTTGGGAATAAGTAGACCATGACATATCTAAGTAAAATCCCCATTGGAGAAAGTCACGTACACAACTAATTCAACATATCCCCGTATAGTTTTTCCATATTACTTATCACGCACAAAATCCGCTTCTATCTCTCCGACTAACATTGTTGTTGTTCGTGGTTGTTCAATAACAATATAAATATGTACATGTTCCATAACAATAACATGTGTTTTCTTTACAATTTCACCTTTTTAACCTTCCTTGGACTTCTAAAAATGTTTTAAAATCGAAATTAGCTAATTCGATTCAGTCATTCTGGAGCCGTTATAAAAAATATATAACAAAATAAAATGACGTTTATAAAACGTCATTCAATGTTTACATATCGAAGCCGTGCCGGACAGACTGCGTGACTTGTCGCATTAGGATGTTATAAGATTAGATTATCATCGTTTGTCATTTATAAATAAGGAATTTTCAACAATGGACCGAATGGAAGATAACAACTTAGAACGGGATCCTATAACATCCACAAAAATACTAGTTTCATCTCATTTTATTCCACAAAGTATTATGTTTTCCATCTTTTTCGTTATTTTGATGATTATTAGCGCGCTCATCATTGTGTATACATGTTTTATTAAATACTTAGTGATTATTTATTATTTAAAATATATCTTAAATTCTTGGTAACAAAGATCGTCAAATATTATGACTTTTTTTATAGAGCACCTGTACAAACACACCTTCCCCTTCAACTTCTGATTTTTTAATTCGTAATAAATTGTTCGAATACGCTTGAGCTTAACCTACTCAACAATGATCCTTCTCGTAATTTACTGCTACCAGTAGAATGCCACCCCGCTTTTTTCTAGGGTAAGCGCTAGAATTTGTTGGTTTACGATTATTTTTTTACCACCCTAGAGAGGACACCTACTGAGATCAGAAGTACAGCTGCAACTGCTGAAATAAAATATATAATTTTTTTAAATGCAGATGGTTAAGAGTTATAACTTACTTTATAATAGGGGAAGTCAAAATGACAATATGGATATTTCCTATCTTCTCTAAACAAGGTGACTAAAAAATGGGTCATATTTTCCATGCAGATTATATAATATAGGAAAATAATTCTTTTTTCTTGAATGTCAAATGTTAAATTAACCCTTAACTAGTCTAGTTGTATGTATGGTTCTGGTCCTTCTTCTTCTTAGGGTGCCTGTCCGTTCCGAACGTTGGCGATCATTCTGGCTATTATGACTTTGTTAGTTGCTATACAGAATAGTTGTGTTGAGGTCTTTCTATACCATGGTCTTAGGTTAGCAAGGCAGGATATTTTTATTCGTCCTGGGGCCCTTTTTCCTTCAATTTTACCTTGTAAAATGCACTGGAGTAGCTCGTATCTGCCTTGATTTCTCATTATATAAGTACTGCAGCTTGCGGCCCTTCACGATGTTGACTAAATCTGCGGTTGTGTTCATCCTCCGTAGTACTTCTTCATTGGTGACTTTGTCTGTCCATGGTATCTTCAGGATCCTTCTGTATAACCATAGCTCAAAAGCTTGAACTTTCGATAGAGTTTCCGCCTTCAAGGTACACGTTTCTACTCCGGAAAACGTGGTTCACTGTCCACGGTTCTGGTCAAATGAATTGTATTTATAAAATATCTTGTGAATGGGAATATTTTTATATAAAATAAATATAGCCGGTTTCATTCCGATTCAACTCGAGTCTTTGGCAATTATCTGACACGTGTTTCTAGGTCTACCCGTCAACAGAGAGGCGTGCAAGAAGACTGGACTGAATCACAACGTATGTTTTTCATTTATGTTTTAAAACAACATACATTATAAAAGTAGAGTTTGGTGTAAATTGGAGAGTAAACTACATGTAGGACCAAATACTTACCATATGTCGGGGTACTATCATGAGATTCATGAATTTAGTCCATTCTTTCACGGTTTTTGTTCTAAATTTTAAAGAACCGCTTGGATTGACATGAAATTTGGTATGCGTATAGCTTACATGTCAAAGAAAAAAAGTGATATTGTGCCGATGTGTACTTTTGCCCTGGGGGTGACTTTCACCCCCACTTGGGGGTGAAAAAATATATGTTCAAAATGAGTTAGGAGGTGGGTAAACTGACTAATTTTAAGTAACTTTTGTTCTATAGAGCTTTTTCTCCAAGTCAACACTTTTCGAGTTATTTGCGAGTGAATATGTTCATTTTTCAACAAAATAACCACATTTTTAGACGATTTTTCGCAAATAACTCAAAAAGTAAGTATTTTGTCGAAAAAAACGTTCTTAACAAAAATATAGCTTATAAAAAAGTAAAAAAAATGGTGTACGCGTTAGGTCTCTGGATCTCGTAGAACCAGAATTATAGCCAATGAAAAATAGATTCATATTCACCAAATTTCAAATAGAATATTTCGACGTGAAATATCTAAAAAATTAAGCACTTTTTGGGAAAAATCCATTATAACTTTTTTAAAGTGTTTAAAAAAAGCTTTATTTCTGTTTTTACAAAAAGTTTCTAGCATTAAATTTAAGCAAGTTACGCTCAAAATAAAGTTGGTTCCTTTTGTTTTTCCAAAAAAAAAAATCGGGAAAACCAACCCCTAATCAGCAACTTAAATGAAATTAATCGTTACCGCTCCACAAATTATTTTACTTATGTTGTGTTTATATGATCTGCAAGTTGCATCGATTCAAAGTGCTTCTTTTTGAAAAAATTTGGTTTCAAAGTAAAATTTTTAAAAATTTAAATTTTGAAAAATATGCCTTTTTTTCAAAATAACTTAAAAATTGTTATATACCAAAAATCTCGAAAAACAAAAAAGTCAGATTTGCTTTTCTGAATACCATGTATTTTTTTTGTTTTTCTGTTAGACAAAAATTGATTAAGATTTGGTGGTTCTAAATTTGCATACATTCGTGATCAGTGACTCGTTCAACCCCTTTTAACTACAGCCCTTTCAATAATAAGGACTTTGAACCGATGAAACTTACAGATCATATAAACAATATATACACGAGTCAAGAAACTTGTGAAGTCGTAACGATTAAGTTCATTTAAGATACTAATTAGGGGGTGATTTTCCCGATTTTTTTACCATTTTTTACCTAAAAAAGTTAGTCCCAAAAGGGACTAACTTTATTTTGAGCGTAACTTGTTTAATTTTGATGCTAGAAATTTTTTTATAAAACAAAAATGAAGCTTTTTTTAAACACTTTAAATAATTTGTAATGAGTTTTCCCCGAAAATTGCTTCAATTTTGGTTATTTCACGTTAAAATATTCCGTTTGGAATTTGACGAATATGAACCTATTTTTCATTAGCTATATCTCTGCTTCTACTAGGTGTAGAGACGTGGTGTATACACCATTTTTTAAAATTTTTTACAGGCTATATTTTTGCTAATAATGTTTTTTCGACAAAATACTTACTATTTGAGTTATTTGCGAAAAACCGTCTAAAAGCGTGGTTATTTTGTTGAAAAAATGAACATATTCACTGCCAAATAACTCGAAAAGTATTGACTTAGTGAAAAAACTCTATAGAACAAAAGTTACTTAAAATTAGCCAGTTTATCCATTTCCTGACTTTCTTAGGACGAATATTTTTTCACCCCCAATAAGGGGTGAAAACCACCCCCAGGGCAAAAGCACATATCGGCACATTATCACTTTTTTTCTTTGACGTGTTAGCTATGTGTATGCCAAATTTCATGTCAATCCAAGCGGTTCTTTAAAATTTAGAGGTTTTGCAATATTTTACCGTTAAAGAACGGACTAATTATAATACTATTTTACTGTCATCATTGCATGTGTCTGTCTTTTAGAGACAGATCACCTGCGTTTAAAAATTCATTTACTTTAAATTGTACCTGTATAAATATGTATGTATAAAGGTAAATTGAGTTCCCGTTAACAGCGTTAAATATGCGGATGACATTGTCATCTTAGTCGAAAATATTGAGGATCTTTACAGGCTGGTGACCAGAATAGCGCATTATGAACAAGGATACGGTCTAACAAATTTATGACAATATCGGAAATTCAAATATATAACGAGAATCTCTTCATAAACGGAACCAATGTAGAACGAGTAGACCAATATGCATATCTTGGAACAATGATCAAATCCATAAATCATTACGTCGAGGAAATCAAAATCAGAATAGAAAAGGCTAAAGCCAATTTTAACAAAATGAGAAGACTGCGCAAGAGATTTAAAGAATAGAATCGAATAGAAATATGCTTTATTGTCACTGAAAATTTTTACAATTTTATGGACAAAGCTTGCATACAGTCAAAAGAAAAATAATATCAATAACAAATAATAACAATTACAATTTCCTAAAATTAGATAAATCGTCAATATGCAGTATATAAGCTATAAAAGCAAAGACAAAAACAATTTATTGCAAACTTTATATAAATTGCAAATTAAACATACTTACAACAAATAACTAAATAAATAAAATGAAATATTAGGAACTGATAAGTTTAAGCTACTGCATATGAAACCCAATTTTCTTACTTATTCATTAAGAAATTCTTCTATTGAATACTATTGGTAGGGGAGCCCAAGCGGGGATTTTTGCAGTTACTCGAGCGCCTCAGATTATCATATGGGGAGAAACGTGGTACCCTGCAGATGTACCTCTGCCATATATTGGCTCTTAACACAGGGGAGTTCGTTTAGGGGGGCCCGAAAAAAAAATCTACCCTTAAAAATACTCGAAATTGTCAGATTAAGATAAGGTAAGTTAAGTACATGCAAAACAGTTTATATTTAAAAAATCTGACGATTTGAGCGGGGCGTAAGGGAATTGGTGAGTCACAAAGTTTCACAAGAGAAAGGCGAATATTTCGCGAAATGAACGTCAGATCGAAGAACTAAAAACTACACGTTCAATATTTTTCAAAAATTTATCGATAAATACCAAACACGACCCCTCGCAGAGAGGGGTGGGGGGTAAATTTTAAATTTGAAATACAAATCCCGCGATATTTAGCAAAATAAACATCAGATCGAAAAACTGCGAAATACACTTATTTAATATTTTTGAAAAATATATCGAATGGTTCCAAACGCAACTCCCCACGGAGGTGGGTGGGGGGTTACTTTAAAATCTTAAATGGGAGTCCCCATTTTTTATTGCAGATTTGAATTCTCTGCATAAAAATAAGCAACTTTTATTCGAAACATTTTTTGGAATTATGGATAGATGGTGCTATATTCGGAAAAAACGATTAATGGAAATGGAAAATTAAATTAAAAAATGGCAAGCGCCCGCTGAAATGGAAAATTTTACTTAACTTTTTTTGGTTTTAGGACCTAATAATCACAACCCAATAGGTCCCCAAAGCGCTTGAGTGACTGCACATTTAGCATACTTTGCTCCCCTACCATATGGTCTTTTAGATCGATAGGCTTTTGTCATTTTATGGAACTTTGGGAAAGATGTTACAGATTTAAGTTGTAAAGGGAGATGGTTGTAAAGTTTTTTTGCGGAATATAGTATAGATTTCTTTACTAACTCAGTGGATGGAATCGGTAAATAAATATCAAAGATTGAATTTCTGGTGGAGTAAAGATGATTGGGCCTTGCTGGAAAGAAATGAAGGTGTTTACGAATTAAACAAACCGTTTCTAGAATATATAAAAATGGAAGTGTTAAGATTCCGTGATCTCTGAAGTAACTTCTGCAATGTGTAGATCTTCTAAGGCCAAACAGATATCTTATTGCCCTTTTTTGCAATTTAAAAATAACATCAAATCGAGTAGCTGTACTCTGTACTAGAACCACAAAAAGGAAGACCATATCGAAGATGAGACTCGAACAAAGAAAAATATGTTATTTTAGAAGACGCTAAGTTGAGTTCCCTTGAGACAGATCTTATTGCATAGCAAGCTGAGGCGAGTTTACTTAATGAATCGATATGAAGGGACCATTTGAGGTTGCTGTCTAAAGAAGTACCAAGAAATTTTACAGAATCAACGGTACTGATCTGGCTGTTATTAAGAGGCAAAGGTTGAATATCTCCTTTATAGGATAATGCTACTGTTTTATCTACGTTAAAAGAGAGTAAATTAGAGTCAGACCAAGTCTTTATCGTCAATAGATCCGAAGTAATAGTTTCATGAAGAGATGCAATAGTTGAGTTGCTCCAAGTGATACTGGTATCATCAGCAAAAAGAAAAATTTTCCCATCGATTTTTAAATTAGTGTTATCATTTAAAAAGATAAGGAACGGAAGACAACCCAATACTGAACCTTGTGGTACTCCACATACAATGTTTTTGAGACTAGAGTCAGTAGCATTTGCTCTAACTAGTTGTTTATTATTCAAGTACGATTGGAACCAATTCAAAGAAATACTTGGTATAGTCACAGAAAACAGTGGCAGTATAACGATTATCGTTTAGTGCTTGGTAAACCTCATGTAGTACAGAAAACATGGCATCAGTGGTACATTTATTGCTTTAAAAAGCCGAACTGATTTTGTGATAAAATGTTGTTATCAACGATAAAGGACATAAGTCGAGTTTTAATGAGTCTCTCAATAATTTTGGAGAGTACCGGTAGTAAGGCAATAGGTCTATAGTTGCAGGCATTCGATTTTTCACCACCCTTATGAAGAGGAATAATAATGGCTGTCTTTAGGCACTCTGGAAATTTACCTTTTTCGAAGGAATCATTAATTAGCGAGACGAGGATTTCCAACACATTTCCAAGGTTGGAGCTAAACTTTAAGAAGGTGCTGCGTTTTCTCGACTTTGTTTTATGGAATGGAAGCTTGGACCTTGAATGCGGTATCAATGAAGAACTGGAATCTTTAGTGCTGTGGGTGTATTGAAAAATCTGAAAATCACGTGGACAGACCACGTTACAAACAAAGAGGTTTTGAGAAGGATGAATAAAGTTATGGAAGTCTTAAATACCATCAAAATAAGAAAATTGGAATACCTCGGACATATTAGTATTAGATAGTGATATAACGTGGAGAGATATATAACTTTCTCCAATTAATTATACAGCGAAATATTCTAGAAAAAAGAAGCATACGGAGACGTAGAATATCGTAGCTGCGCAACTTGAGAGAATGGTACGACGTACATCAAATGAAGTTTTCAGAGCAGCTGTCTCTAAAGTCTATGTTAGCTATGATGCTTGCCGATCCATGTCTCAGAGATGGCACCTTAAGAAAAAGAAGATAATACATATCTGAATTGTCGATATAAATGAGTCAGAAAAAATTTAATTATTTGAAGAATTTTTTAGCAAGCAACAAAAACAAAATTTGTTTGATTTATTAATGAATTGTATTTTGAGATTAATTTCCGAAATGTAAATTTAAACGTCAAATAATGCAAATTTTTTAAGTAAAATTATATTATGGCTTATTCCCAACAACAATGAAATTGCAATAAGGTGCTACCAGAAAATAGTTGCAAAACATACTTCTTATAAGTTTTGTGTACATTAATAAAAAAAGATTGTTAAAAAGTAGTAATTTAGGTATACAATTGGTAGCTACCCTATTTCTTTATTCAGTGAACGAAATCCGCCATTAGTACATATGCAACTTTTAACTTCCCTCATACATCGCTTCGAGAATCACTTGCCACCAGCATTACCGTCACTAGCTCAAGCTTTTCCTACTATGAATCGCAATCGCAGTCGGCCAGGACAATTGCAAACGCCACTATTTAGGGCCATTAAGGGATTTAAACTCAATCGAAGTGAGCCGTTTCCGTACCCCCGTGACTACTACGGTTTATTTATGTTGGCGGACCGGAGCCGAATACCTGGTGCTACATCTATCTCAACAACGTATGTGAGTTGTGCATTAAAAGTATTTCATTTTTTTAATTGTATTTTGTCCATTCGCAAAATTAACATATGGTTGGTACAGTATAAGTACCGTTGCACGTCATTATCTACGTCAGAGATCTAGTTGACATGGTTGCCAAATTACAAAAAAATCTTGAATTCATTTTAAATCAACTATATCACATAATTATTGTAAAAGTGGCTTATACTACAGTTACATGCGACTAGAAGGACCTTTTGTCTAGGACCATTTATTTTAATTCGTAGAAAAATATAGATTATGGTAGGGGAGCCCAAGCGGGGATTTTTGCAGTTACTCGAGCGCGTCAGATTATCACATGGGGAGAAACCTGGCACCCTGTAAATGTACCTCTACCATATATTGGCTCTTAACACAGGGAAGTTCTTTAAGGGGAGCCCGAAAAAATACTCGAAATTGTCAGATTAAGATAAGGTAAGTTAAGTACATGCAAAAGAGTGTATATTTCAAAAATCTGACGATTTGAGCGGGGCGTAAGGAAATGGATGAGTCAAAAATTTCACAAAAAAAGCGAATATTTCGCGAAATGAACGTCAGATCGAAAAACTAAAAAATACGCCTTCAATATTAATGAAAAATCTATTGAATGGTACTAAACATGACCTCCCCCAGAGAGGGATGGAGGGTAAATTTAAAATTTTAATTACAAACCCCGCGATATTTCGCAGAATGAACATCAGATCGAAAAACTGCAAAATACACTTTCAAAATGTTTTTGAAAAATCTATCGAATGGTACCAAATACGACACCAAACAGAGGTGGGGTGAGGGTACTTTAAAATCTTAAATGGGACTCCCAAATTTTTATTCCAGATTTGGATTCTTTACGTAAAAATAAGCAACTTTTATTCGAGATATTTTTTCGAATTATGGATAGATGGCGCTATAATCGGAAAAAAACGATTGTTGGAAATGGAAAATTTAATTAAAAAGTGGAAAGTCCCCAATAAAATGGAAAATTTTACTTAACTTTATTTAGTTTTAGGACCTAATAATCACAACCCAATAGGTCGAGTGACTGCATACTTAGCATACTTTGCTCCCCTACCTTTATAATTGTCAACTCTTCTCGATTTGTAAATTATAATTTACAAAAATAAATGTTGTTTGCCAATAGTGCGTGGCTAAATAATTGGTTGCCTACTATTACTAAACATATTCGCTTATGATAAACATTGTATATTGACGTTTACCTAAACATTATTTATATTATGTTTACCTTTTAATAATCCCAATCTTAAATGTTCAAATGATGAAACTTAAACTTAAAAGATATACTGACCCATTGCTACAGTTAAAAATCTTTTAAAAATTTTTCGAAGTTAATTATTGATATAAATTACAATAATTAATTATTGTATTAAGGGGAAAGGCGCAAAATGTCGCGTGTCAAAATTTTCAATTTGTTTTAAATGTATTATTTTTTTTTCGAATCCTGGGAAACTAGTAATTGTTTTTGAAAAATTTAAACGCATAATAAAAGATTACGTTATTACCGAGGGCTAAAAGTCCCTTAGAATAAACAAAAGGCTTATAATAGAAATATGCTTTATTCTCACTGAAAATTTTTACAATTTTATAGACAAAGCTTACGTACAGTCAAAAGAAAACATAATATCAATAACAAATGACAACTACAATTTACTAAAATTAGATAAATCGTCAATATATGTACAGTATATAAGATATAAAAGCCAAGACAAACACAATTTATTGCAAAATTTATATAAATTGCAAATTGAACATACTTACAACAAAAAAGAAAATAAAATACAACAAATAAAACAATTACAACATAAGGAACTGACAAGTTTATGCTACTGCGTATGAAACCCAGTTTTCTTAGTTACTCATTGAAAAATTCTTCTATTGAATAGTATGGTCTTTTTAATAGATAGGCTTTTGTCATTTTACGGAACTTTGGGAAAGATGTTGCAGATTTAAGTTGTAGCGGGAGATGGTTGTACAGTTTCTTTGCGGAATATAATATAGATTTCTTTACTATCTCATATGATGGAATCGATAAATAAATGTCAAAGATTAAATTTCTGGTGGAGTAAAGTTAATTGGGCCTTGCTGGAAAGACATGAAGGAAGGTGTTTACGAATTAAACAAACCGTTTCTAGAATATATAAAGATGGAAGTGTTAAAATTCCGTGATCTCTTAAGTTACTTCTGCAATGTGTAGATCTTCTGAGGCCAAACAGATATCTTATTGCTTTTTTTGCAATTTAAAAATAACATCAAATTGAGCAACTGTACCAGAATCCCAAAAAGGAAGACCGTGTCGAAGATCAGACTCGAACAACGAAAAATATGTTATTTTAGATGATGCTAAATTGAGTTCCCTTGAGACAGATCTTATTGCATAGCAAGCTGAGGCGGGTTTCTTACTTAACGAATCGGTATTAAGGGACCATTTGAGGTTGCTGTCTAAAAAAATACCAAGAAATTTTACAGAATCAACGGTACTGATCTGGCTATTATTAAGAGGCAAAGGTTGAAGAGCTCCTTTATAGGATAATGCTACTGTTTTATTTACGTTAAAAGAGAGTAAATTAGAGTCAGACCAGGTCTTTATCGTCAGTAGATCCGAAGTTATAGTTTCATGAAGAGTTGAAGAGATGCAATAGTTGAGTTGCTCCAAGTATCATCAGCAAAAAGAAAAATTGTCCCATCAATTTTTAAATTAGTGATGTCATTTATAAAGATAAGGAACAGAAAAGGACCCAATACTGAACCTTGTTGTATTTCACATACAATGTGTTTGAGACTAGAGTCATTATCATTTGCTCTAACTAGTTGTTTCCTATTATTCAAGTAGGATTGGAAACAATTCAAAGAATACCTCGAAGTCCATAGAAATTTAGTTTTGTAATCAAGATGTCGTGATTTACACAATCAAAAGCTTTGGCATAGTCGCAGAAAACAGTGGCAGTATAAAGATTATTGTTTAGTGCTTGGTAAACCTCATGCAGTACAGAAAACATGGCATTAGTTGTACAATTATTAGTTAAAACGCCGAACTGATTTTGTGATAAAATGTTGTTATCAACGATAAAGGACATAAGTCGAGTTTTAATGAGTCTCTCAATAATTTTGGAGAGTACCGGTAGTAAGGCAATAGGTCTATAGTTGCAGGCATCAGATTTTTCACCACCCTTATGAAGAGGAATAATAATGGCTGTCTTTAGGCACTCTGGAAATAAACCTTTTTCGAAGGAATCATTAATTAGTGAGACGAGGATTTCCAACACATTTTCTGTGAGATTAGAGAAAATTTTTATGGATAGTCCATCAGTACTACAAGATGATTTGCTTTTATTACTATTGATTGTTTGCATCAGTTCAGAGTTATCGACTGGTCTTAAAAATAATGAATTCGAGACCTTTCTTGAATTAGGGAGATAGGAAATGGGATCTTGTTGCAGCCAAATAGTTGATGTTATATTTTTACTCACATTAACGAAGTAGTCGTTTAGACTCTCAATATTTGGAAGGGAAAATGATTGAGCTGTGTAAGTTTTATTTCGAAGATCGTTTATTATAGACCAAGTTTCTTTTGCAACACTTTTAGAGCTTCCCGGACGATTTTGATAATAGGCATTTTTAGCTGATTTGACAAGATTTAGATATGTTGTCCTGTACTTCGTGATATATTCAGTGACAGAAACATGGGTAGTAAATTTCTTGATGTATAGTAGTGAACGTATGTTCTGGGCTGATATGCGAATACCTTTCGTAACCCAAGGTTTCCGATGTTTTGGCTTAATAGAGATTAAATGAAATGCCTTATTGAAGATGCGGATGAAAGCTTCTTTTGAATTAAATATTTGCAATTAAAAATCACACTCAATTTTGTCTTTTATTTTCACCCCTGTAACTTATTAAATAGTTGTTGTTAACAATCAATAATCAATTTATACAGTAGTTAAGGATAACATACAATCCCAAATTTTCATAAAAATTGATGGAGGTTCACCGAAAGCTAAGTTACAATAATTATAATAGTTGATTTTTACCTTGCCAACAACAATAAAATTAACAACCAAAGTGACAACAAACAAACTGAATGAAATTATACATTTAGCAGAAGAACAACAAGGTTTTAGGTCGGGAAGGTCCTGTACTGATGTTATATTTATAATGAGACAAGTTCAAGAGAAATCGTTGTAATACAACAAAACGGCATATTTATGTTTAGTGAACCTTAAAAAAGCATTTGACAGGGTCACATTAAAGGACGTTATCCATTTGTTATACTCGAGAGGGGTACACATCCACCAAACCAACACAATAAAAGTAAAAGTGGAAGAAAGAAAGCACTAAAAAAGGATACTAAATGGGAGAAAAACAACTTAAAATATTCTGCTATGCAGACGATGCCATATTAATCTCTCAAAGTGAACATGATTTACAACGTATGCTGCACCAAATAAACATAACCGTCAGAAAATTTAACATGTTAATTTACTCAAAAAAGAAAATTATGCATGATTATAACAGCAGATCCAATAAGATGTAAATTGGAGCTGAAAGGTCAGATAATAGAACAAGTGATGGAGTTTAAATACCTAGGCATCACACTATCTAGCTATGGAAGGCTCGAAACAGAAGTGGAAGATCAGGCGAATAGAGCAAACGGAGCCACAGGTTGCCTGAATGACACAATATGGAGAAATAAAAATATCGGAAAAGAAGTGAAAGGCAGAATTTACAAAACAGTCATCAGACCAATAATGACATACGCGGCAGAAACACGACCCGACACAGAGAGGACAAAAAGATTGCTCGAAACAGTGGAGATGAAAACCCTTCGAAAAATCGATGGTAAGACTCTATTGGATAGAGCTAGAGCTAGAAGTACAGATATGCGACGGAGATGCAAGGTGGATAACATTAATAATTGGGTAAGAAACAGAAGAATAGAATGGAACGACCACATAAGCCGAATGACAACAAATAGGGTAGTCGGTTCGCCAATATGAAGACGATCAGTGGGAAAACCACGGAAACGATGGAACAACAACTTACTAGAGGCACATTGAAAAAACAGATAGAGTCATGTCTATACAAAAAGAAAAAGAAGAAGAAGATTTTTACCTTCGTTAGCTGTTCTATTAAGAGATATTAAAGTTGCTTAAAATACGAGTGCCCGGACTATTTAGTGATTATAAGATTTTTAAATATCTCTCACTTCCATAAGACTGCCACGAGACATCGCCTGTGAGTGGCACGTAAAAACGGCTCTATTGTGTTGAACGCTTTTGATGTAATTGATACTTTGGGGGCACAAAAGCTGTTATCTTTCATCTAATTTAAGCTGGATATGAGTATAATTCTGTTAAAGAAAGGTATCAACGGTGCTGAGTCATGGCAGTGTGTAGACTAACACGTTTATTCGATTTAATTTTTACCAAGTAATGAACTTAACATAATGGAAATGATTACTATGCGATGTAAATCTTTATAATATTATAAAAACTATACAGTTTAACTGTAATTTATAGGTGAAGGTAAAACTTTATGATAGACATTAGAAAATTAATTTTCATTATTTTTATTAGAAAACGCATACACTGGAAAACGCGTATAAAGAAAAAAATGAAAGAATTAGAAATTAAGTTCACAAAGATGTACTGGTTGATGGGGAAAAATCCACTCTGTCTACTTACAACAAATCCAAAAGTAGCAACATCCAAATTATACAACGATATCAGAATAAAGTGTCAAGATGCGTCGTCAACGATCCCGGGTGCATCTAAACATTCCTATTTCTAAATATTCTAAATATTCATATTTAGAATATTCATATTTCGAGTTACGTACTCAGATCATAACTGCAAAATATCTTGCTCCCATTATTGAAAGTTAAACATTAGTCAGATTTATTTCTTTCGTATATTATGTAACTTGATATCCTGCATGAATTGGGATACACAGCATCTCAGTAAACATCATATTAAAAATAAACCTTTTAATAATTAAATGCCCGTGGTAATGTTTGTTTTTAATAAATACGATTAACCTAGTTTTTGCATCGATGCATGCTAGTATTTGATACAAGGTCGAGTTGCAATAATATTCAGTGGGTGTTTATTAACAGTCAGCACTTTTGAATCACGTTCACCTTGGCTTACCAAACAGTAAATAAACAATAATCGACTTTAATTATATTTTTACGAGAACAGATAAATCAATTAGCAGTTGAGATTCCAGGGGGTAACATCGATTTCAAGTAAATACTATACCACCAGTTACTTTCTGTGATATATTTAACGTGTAAATAAATGTATTAACAACGAACGATATTTACTACATCAACCCTCATAGTCGGGGTAACCACCCCTAAGTATCCAGGGTGGCTCAGAAGACAGGAGCCACCATATGCATATTATCGTTTTGGTTTTACAACCACCATCCAAAACCGTTGTGAAGTGCTTTTACCATATGCCCAATGCCCATGCCCATGCCTGGGATTCTCTCATAACATCTTAGAGAAACACGATGTGCATTTTTTTTTCATTTTGAAAATGTTACGTGTATTGTATATAAAATATGTTTGTTAACAGTGTAATATTTAATAATTAAAAGTGCTTATTAAAAATGGCAAACAGCCGAAACGTCTAAGCAAAATCAAGTGTTTTATTTATAACAGACCGCAAACACAGGAATTAAAAACAAACTATTTAAACATTCCGTATATGTATTTGGCACCTAGGAGTTTTCTATTGGTTCTTTGCAGCACGCGGTCATATTTCAACCAATACGCGGCGAGGTGCCAAACGCATATTCGGAATGTTATTCGGTGCGAAATTCATATACGGAATGTTAAATATTCGTAGACCGAAAAAGACACTTTTCATTAGAGTCAGTTACAAGGAGATTGATTAAAATACTTGTTAATGTATTATTAAATAAGAATAAAACAATAAATTATAGTATTTGGAATGTTATTTGGTGCGAAATTCATATGCGGAATGTTAAATATTCGTAGACTAAAAAAGACTACTTTTTATTAAGTCAGTTAAAGAAGACTGATTTTAAAATATTTTGTTAATGTATATTAAAGAAAATAAAACAATCATTACCTATATCGAATGTTATTTGATGCGAAATTTATAAATGGAATGGTATGGTATAGATTTGAGAGATTTTATTATTTCTTTATTTGACTATTTTGCTTTCGCAGAATTTTTAATGACTTGCACGTGTTGTATAGTATGTTTACATTTATGTTTCAGCTATTCAATTCTGTTATTTCTGTTAAAGTTTAGGGCTGTGTGCTACCAGACGAAAATAGTCGTCATTTTTGATCTACGAACATTTAACATTCCGTATATGAACTTCGCATCAAAAAATATTCTATAATATGCTATACTTGTTTTATTCTTATTTAATAATACATTAACAAAATATTTTAAAATCGGTCTTCTTTAGCTGACTTAATAAAAAGTCGTCTTTTTTAGTCTACGAATATTTAACATTCCGCATATGAATTTCGCACCGAATAACATTCCGTATATGCGTTTGGCACCTCGCCGCCTATTGGTTGAAATATGGCCACGTGCTGCAAATAACCAATAGAAAACTCCTAGGTGCCAAATACATATATGGAATGTTTAGATGCCTCCCGGTTACTTCAGAAGCTGTGATCTTCATCAAGACCTCCAAATGGATACGGTTAGCCAGACAATAAGTAAGTTTGCCGAGAGTATTGAACAAAGGTTCTGCAACCATGTGAATGTCGAGGCCATCAAACTGCTAGATAGATAAGAAGACTTAAGAGAACGAAGCCGTTTGAGTTAGTGCGATAATTTAAATAAGTGCGATAAGTGAAAAAGCAGAGAACAGTGTGGATAAAATGTACACATTAATTAGTAGTGTTATTATGTATTAGAGCCTAAGGATGAATGGTGAATATGGGCTTAAGTTTACTGTAGTATTAAATTAAGATAGAAATATCTTGCTTATTTATCGTAGTAGGTAATGATCAGATAGCACTAATCGTAAGATTCCTGGTAGAGTTTTACTAAATAATTATTTTTATTATTCTACATCTATTATCTATTATTACATGTTACAGTACCTCTCCTTTTAAATTAAACAAATAATCGTAAATTAAACAAATTTGTACTGGAAATTGCTCGTTGAAAAACCCTGTATATTACTTCTCATAATAGTGCAGTCACTGAAGGTGGATATGAGCTATTACCTCCGATTTCATTGAACCTCCATCGATTTGCATGAAAATTGGTGAGTTGTTGGAGGATATCTCAAGGAACAAAGGTAACATGGTGTCAACTTGCGCTTTTACCCTGGGGTGGATGCCACCCCTTCTTGGGGGTGGAAATTATTTTATTAAAAATAACCCCATAATTCAATAGAGGGACAAATACTAAGCAAAATTTGTTCCATAAAGTTATTAAAATAATTCAAATATTTTTGAGTTATTAACGGTCAAAAATTTTAATTTTTCGTGAGAAAAATGGATGTTTTTAGCCGATTTTTTATAAATAACTCAAAAACTATTAATTTTTATAAAAAAATTACTATTCCAAAATTGAAGATAGAAAAAATGAAATAAACTCCTTACTAGAAAAACCTATTGATGTTAACTAAAAGTAATTGATAACTTATAATATAATAGTTAATTATATTAGTTAACTAATAGGTATTTGAATGTAAATTTTTTTCGGAGTATACCCAAATCTAACTGTTCAAGCTTAAATAACGGGAAAATGATGCATTTTATAACATAAACTTATTACACATTTGTCAAAGTACTAAGAAATATCTATCAAATGAACCCCTGAACAAATTTGTAGCATTAAAATTTATGCTACAAATTTTTTTTCAAAAATATCGTTAAAAATTTTTTTCAAAAAAATGCCATTCGTTTTTTTTTTAAATACCTCCGGTAATTTTTACACCAGAATCACCTAAGAAAAGTTGGAAATTGAATTCTAAGGGCTATTAGATCACGTTAAATCTAATCTTTTATCCCCATACTTTTTTAAAAATAAAAGGTCAAATATAAAAATAAAAATTTTAAAGGTGAAAAAATTTAAGCTTTAAACGTTTCTATGTCGATTAATTTTGTTACCCTAAAAAAATAGTAAAACAGGTATTATAATATAATAATAATACCAAATATTATTTAGTACAAAACAAACTAAAATTTGGTTATAAATCATTTTTTACGTATATTGAGTAATTTTGGAGTTATTATCAAAAGAAAATGAAAATTATGGTAATTTTAAAAATTCAGAATTTTTTGAATTATATCTTTTTTTGAAAAATATGTATTCTAAACCGGTCAAAATTATTGAAATCATTACTTATGCTAATATAAAGAAACTTTTGTAAGGATAACCATAAATTTTAATTTTTGTGGAAATGGTGTATGTTTTATTTTTCACTTATTCCTATAAAATTCGAAAGGGTTCTCTTATTTTCATCATAACTTTCTTAATTTTGATGCTATTAACTTCTTCTGGAGCTCATTTCATAGGTATTTTGAAGTACTTTGACAAGTGTTTAGAAGGTATATTTTCTAAAATATATCGTTTTCCCATTATTAATTAAGCTTGAATACTTATATTTGAGTAATCGTCGAAAACAAAAATACATACATTCAATTACCCATAACTCACTATCAGTTAATATTAGTTTAGTTTTTAAGTGAGCAGTGTATTCAATTTTTTATTATCTTCAATTTTGGTTATAATAACTTTTTTGTAAAAGCTTATAAGTTTTGAGTTATACGTTAAAAACAGCTGTATTTTTTTAGGAAACAATTTAATTTTTGATCTTTAATAACTCAAAAAGTATTGATTTATATTAATAACTTTATACAGGAAATTATGCTTAGGATTTGCCCCTCTATAGATTTATGGTATTATTTTTAATACAATAATTTTCACCCCCGAGAAGGGGTGGCACCCACTCCCGGGGTAAAAGCGCAAGCTGCCATCATATCACCTTTGTTCCTTGAGGTATCCTCTAAGTACTCACCAATTTTCATGAAAATCGGTGGAGGTTCAACGAAATCGGATTTGAAAATCTTCAGTGACTGCACTATAATGCTATAATGTAATTTTACTTTGTGTGTGTTTTTTGTGTTTTATTGGCACTGGTTTTCACAACCAACTGGCCAGTCAATTTCATAATGATTTTTTAGACTATAACTTATCACTAACTCAGGGAAGTAATGTGTAGTGTGTGTATTGAGTAAGTGTCTTGTTACTTTGCAAAGTCGACGTCATTATCTTTGCAAAGAGACGCTAATTGTATCCGAACGTCTGCGGTCCCTCCGATGAGTACCGATCCCACAAGGACAGAAACTATTTTCATTTATTAATTTATAATAAACGAAAAATTTCTGACCCTGGTGAGATTCGAACTCACGACCATTCGGACCGTTCGATCCAAAGATAGGCGCTCTTACCACTGAGCCACAGAGGGGGGTTCATTTTACTTTAAAATGATCAGAAAAAAGTATAAGACCCAAAACAAAATTTGGTTTAGTTATTTTTCTTCACTTAAAATATTTATTTTCCATTTTCACATATAAAGTAATTAGAATAAAGGTGTAGACAATTTAATTAGCTGCAAATACTTTCTGATAAACATGTAGGCTTGCTAGTTTACGAGATAGAGCGCAAAAACCTTTAGGACTCATTTTTCCAAGATGGCAGCCAGGGGACAAGGGTAACGATCTCAAAAACTTGAACTTAAACTTAAGCTTACCCTCGTAACACACCCTAAAAAATATAACATTTCAATGGACTATTTATTCAATCTGAAAATAACAATCGGTGGAGGTTCAACGAAATCGGATTTGAAAATCTTCAGTGACTGCACTATAATGCTATAATGTCATTTTACTTTGTGTGTGTTTTTTATGTTTTATTGGCACTGGTTTTCACAACCAACTGGCCAGTCAATCTCATAATGATTTTTTAGACTATAACTTATCACTAACTCAGGGAAGTAATGTGTAGTGTGTGTATTGAGTAAGTGTCTTGTTACTTTGCAAAGTCGACGTCATTGTCTTTGCAAAGAGACGCTAATTGTATCCGAACGTCTGCGGTCCCTCCGATGAGTACCGATCCCACAAGGACAGAAACTATTTTCATTTATTAATTTATAATAAACGAAAAATTTCTGGCCCTGGTGAGATTCGAACTCACGACCATTAGGACCGTTCTTTCCAAAGATAGGCGCTCTTACCACTGAGCCACAGAGGGGGGTTCATTGTACTTTAAAATGGTCAGAAAAAAGTATAAGACCCAAAACAAAATTTGGTTTAGTTATTTTTCTTCACTTAAAATATTTATTTTCCATTTTCACATATAAAGTAATTAGAATAAAGGTGTAGACAATTTAATTAGCTGCAAATACTTTCTGATAAACATGTAGGCTTGCTAGTTTACGAGATAGAGCGCAAAAACCCTTAGGACTCATTTTTCCAAGATGGCAGCCAGGGGACAAGGGTGACGATCTCAAAAACTTGAACTTAAACTTAAGCTTACCCTCGTAACACATCCTAAAAAATATAACATTTCAATGGACTATTTATTCAATCTGAAAATAACAAAGAAATGTTGAATGGGTTTCATGTGAGAGTTCATTTTAAATGAAGTAAAGACGACAGACGTACTCTCAATCATTTATTGTAACTTCCGACGAGCATATTCAGGTCAACGGTTACAAGTCACTAAATGCTACCAATAAATAATACAAATAATAGTATTTATTTGTAGCATTTAGTGACTTGTAACCGTTGACCTGAAGATGCTCTGCATACTTTAGAGAGCGAAACCGGTCGTCGGAAGTTACAATAAATGATTGAGAGTACGTCTGTCTTTTACTTCATTTAACAAAGAACTGTTTTGACAAATATTTAAATAATAAACAGATCCTGAAATATTAATAAAGAGATTACAAAAGCTTCCTTTTAAAAACAAAATTGTAATTTAAAACTACATATTAATAAGAATTTTTGTGCAAAATGCATTCTCCAGTTTATGACATTTACATCTTTCATTTTCCTTGGAGTTTAGGCTATTGATTATATTCAAAATAAGGTGGCTAAAAGGAACTACAACGTTAACGGGGATTTATTATTTCATATGGTCAATGGACATCTATATATGAAAAAACCGCGGAGTGCTACCATTTAAAGGGGTGCGTTTTTGAGAAATGGGTGAATTAGTCCCTGGGCACAGGTTACATCAGGGTGAGTTCTATGCACTTTTGGTACAAACATATCTACATAACAATTGTTCCTGGTTAAATTTCCTATCCAAATATCACTATTTAAAGTCAGTGATACTTTTTTTTTACAAAAATATATTTAAAAGAAAAGCACAAAGAAACCCAAAAGAAAGAAATTTTGTTTTTTGTCCCATAACTTTTGTCCACGAGGATATAGGTATAGACATTGCTTTACAGAAAAAAAACCTACATACTTCTTCTTTAAAATGTTGTTCAGTAGAGGTAATTACGGTTTATAGTTTTCGAGATATGATTTTTCAAAGTTTGCCACTCACATCAATTTTGGGCAATTTTCCTTGTTATTTCGCAAATATTGTTCTGTAACTTTTTTCTACGTAACTCTAGGTATATACAATGGTACACGTAATAGAAATAGAAATCAATTACCTTTAAAATGGTCTACTGTATAACGTTGTACGACTTTTTTTAAAGAGATTATGGTTTTTCAAGCTTTTATACTTTTAACGATTTTTTATAATATAATATAAAAATAAAATAATATTATTATATAATAATATATTATATAATATTATATTATATATTATATATTATATATTATATATTATATATTATATATTATATATTATATATTATATATTATATATTATATATTATATATTATATATTATATATTATATATAATACCTAACATCAAAATATTATTTTTTACATTTTTTACGATTATTTTTGAAATTCCTGATTATAACTTATTTCTTGTACATGAATAGACTATATATTGCTCAATAAAGAGGGATTACTTTCTGTTCTTTAAAATGGTGTATCAACTATAATTAAATAATGGAAACCGAGTGATTCTTTGATATTTTTTTACCTGTATTATTTAAAATTATTTCTTTTACAAAAATTACATAAACATTAGTTTTAGAAAATCACTTTAGTTAAAATTATTTAAACGTTGACATTTTAAAAATTTTCAAAATCAAAGTCCATCTCTTCGTTAGCATTAGCTTCAATATCTTCCTCTGACACCTCAGTTATCTTAGAGTTCCCAAAATTAGTACCCATGCACATGCACCCTTTGCAGAATATTGAAAAACTAATTCCTATCTTCCTACAACCGCAGTTTTTTGTACATCCTTTGGTACATTTACATCCTATTTTCTCAAGCAAAGCTTGTGGTACAGAAGCTTTTACAGTAAATATTGGAATTAATCCATATTTTGAAGTGTGCCCGGCCGAGTCAAGTGGATCCAAAGTATTACCTATAAAAAATAAGATTAAATCATAACAGACAATCAGATAAAAAAGTTATAATGAGAAATTTAAAAAATAATTATAAAATCAAAAATCGTTGCAAGTACCTACTTATTACATTTTGAAAAAGCATATCTTATTCAAAAATAATCCTAGAATTTTTTATAATACACCATTTTAAAGTAAACAGAATAAGCTTTCTTTTTTATTATACGATATACATATACCTAAATGTAGAAAAAAAAGTTATAATGGGAAATTTAAAAAATAATCGTAAAAAATATAAAAACTCGTTAAAAGTATAAAATTTTGAAAAAGATAACCTCTTTAAAAGAAGTCGTACAACATTATACAGTAGAACATTTTAAAGGTAATTGATTTCTATTTATCTTGCATGTACCATTGCATATGCCTAAAGCTGCGTAGAAAAAAGTTACAGAACAATATTTGCGAAATAATAAGGAAAATTGCCCAAAATTGCTGTGAGTGGCGATCTTTGAAAAATCATATTTAGAAAACTGTAAATCCTAATGACCTCTACCAAACATCATTTTAAAGAGAAAATATGTAAGTTTTTTTCTGTGAAGCAATGTCTATACCTATATGCCCGTGGACAAAAGTTATGGGACAAAAAACAAAATTTCTTTCTTTTGTGTTTCTTTGTGCTTTTTCTTTTAAATATATTTTTGTAAACAAAAGTATCTTTGACTCTAAAAAGTTATATTTAGATAAGAAATTTAACCAGGAACAATTTTTATGTAGACGTGTTTGTACCAAAAGTGCATAGAATTCACTCACCCTAATGTAGCCTGTGCCCAGGGACTAATTCACCCATTTCTCAAAAACACACCCCTTTAAATGGTAGTACTCCGCGGTTTTTTCATATATAGAGATTCATTGACCATATGAAATAATAAAACCCCGTTAACGTTGTAGTTCCTTTCTATAGTACATAATCAATAGCCTAGTTATTAGTCCTGTCGCCAGGGGGGGTACAACGGCCTCGTTAATTCAGATGGACTTACCCAAGTTTTTTTTATGTATTTTGACCCGTAGAACCCGAATTTTTTGGGTAACAATTGATCCGGATGTCGATAAGATTGTTATAGACCAAGAACTTGAGGAATCAAATAACAGCGATTTTTGGCAAAACAAAACAATATTTTGTATTTTTTGGGTCATTTTAAGCAAAAAATATTTCTACAAGTTTTTTAGTAGGATGCACAGTTTTCGAGATAAACGCGGTTGAACTTTCAAAAAATCGAAAAACTGCAATTTTTAAACCCGAATAACTTTTGATTAAAAAATAAAATAGCAATTCTGCTTAGCGCCTTTGAAAGTTCAAGTCAAATTATGTCGGTTTTGATTATTTGCATTGCTAAAAATTTATTGTGTTATTGTTAAACAAAGCTACAAACAACTAGTGCGTGAGTGATGTTTCTATGATTTCTCATTTAAAATCGAACGAGTAGGTAGAATAGGTACTAGTGCAATCAAGACTATTTCTACGTTACATGCGTTAAAACGCATGTAAAAGCACGGGAAACCCTACGTGTTTATAGCTTTGTTAAACAATAAAAAAATAAATTTTTACCAACGCAAATAATCAAAACCGATATAATTTGACTTAAACTTTCAAATGCGGTAAGCAGACTTGCTATTTTATTTTTTAATCAAAAGTTATTCGGGTTCAAAAATTGCAATTTTTCGATTTTTTTAAAGTTCAACCGCGTTTATCTCGAAAACTGTGCATCCTACGAAAAAACTTGTAGAAATATTTTTTACTTAAAATGGCCCAAAAAATACAAAATATTGTTTTGTTTTGCCAAAAATCGCTGTTATTTGATTCCTCAAGTTCTTGGTCTATAACAATCTTATCGACATCCGGATCAACTGTTACCCAAAAAATTCGTGTTCTACGGGTCAAAATACATAAAAAAAACTTGAGTAAGTCCATCTGAATTAACGAGGCCGTTGTACCCCCCCTGGCGACAGGACTATATATGACTACGGCATTTACAGCTTGATAAAATAATATGCACTCTATAATATAACCAAATTTGCCAAATGTTTTATTTAATTGCTATACAGACATACAAAAATATTTATAAGATTCCTCTTTTGAAAAAGCAGTTGTAATTTAATTGAAAAGCAATTTTCTGCAACTCTAGATTTATTGACTTTTGTCTATTTCTACCTTGTAGCAAGATACGTTTTCGTTAAGTGCAGACATTTATTTTAGAAAATCGACATTGTGTCGTGTCTTAAACATTACTAATCCGTTTCTTGTACTACTACAGTTTTTTCGTTTTATTTCGAAAGCCATTCGTTTCCTCTGGCCTGCCTTCTAGTTTTTTATTACTTAAGAGAGAGAGAGTTCTGGTACAATACATCCATTAGGATGATTGAAAAGATGTTTGTTTTTGAGTTAAGAGGTTTATTGATGAGTTATAGCTTTAGATTTGTAGACAAATCCTTTCCAGAAGAAAGACATTTTTAAGAATGTCTGGTAGCTGATTGTTGACTCAAAAAAATGCATTTTATTTACAGTATGGAAAAACTTTGACAATATACGAGAAACTTAACTGTGAATGAAAAATATCAAATAACTTCTATATGTTAATGTTAATTTTTAATCTTTATTATTAATGATATAGGCGCAAAATGTCGCCTGTCAAAATGTTCAATGTGTGTCAGATGAATTAATTTTTTTCCAATCCTGAGAAAACTAATAAGTATGTATTTTTGAAAAATTTAAACGCAGAATGAAAGATTGCATTTTTATCGAGGGCCTAAAGTCTTTTATAATGTTTATTTTAATAAGTTACAGAGGTGAAAAAGAAGAGAAAATTTAGTGTGATTTTTAATTTCAAATATCTTATTCAAAACAAACTTTTTGGTTCTACTAAGGGTCCTTCGGCCCTCGTTAATAATATAATCTTTCATTCTGAGTTTAAATTTTTCAACAATACTTTCAAAAATCAGTTTTCTTAGGATTCGAAAAAATGAATACGTTTAAAAAACATTAAACATTTTAACTGGCGACATTTTGCGCCTATGCCCTTATGAAGCAATGATGCTAAGGGATAATAATTAAAATTTGTTAAAAATTAATTTGCAAGTGTATGAGATTTATATCAGTTAATTTATTCATTGTACAGTCCTAGCCAAAAGTTTACTCTCCCTCATATCTTTTGAACGTAGAATTACGTAAAAGAACGTTTTGAATTATACATAGTAAAATTTGGTGGAAGAAAATTAACGGACCCAGACTTCTCAACTAGTCATACCATGTGACGGAATAGTGATGATAACGTAACAGAGCTACTGTGGCCGGCAATTATAAATGGGACCTTATGGCAAGTGATCTCGTTTGAAAGGTATTGAACATTCATACATACTACTTTTAAATCTAGTAAATAAATTAAATAAATACGAAAGGTATAGTTTTGCATTTAAATAATAAAGATTTTAACGTCTATTTCTGGTTATTTGTCAAAAAAAAGTTGATGCTTTTCAATTTTCTAATTTTTTTTAAATTTAAATTTATGTGTCTCTGCAGCAATGGCCATTGACACAAACAATATTGGTTATACAATAATTAATTACAATAAGGACTTAAAACTAAATATTATAACAGTTAATTTCTAAATCTTAAATAACATTAGGTAAAAATTATGAAGAAAGAAAAATTTGATATACAATCATTGTTTAATATAGAGACGTAAAACCACAGAATAAATAACCATACAGAAGCGAAACTCCTGCCAAAAACGGTAACATAATTTTCATGCTCATGTGTCAACGTAACTGGTGCAACCTCACTTTTGGGACTGACGTGACAGTTGTTTATAGTTAAATTTTATATTTATATATGTGTTATTTTATATTTTATTTATATTTTATAGTTGAATTTTATATTTCATATTTAATTAACAACAACTTGTCAAAAATATTACCTAATTTGGAATGGTCTATTCCTTAGAACATCAAATTCTATTCTGTAACTGGTGCACAAGGTCAAATATTTCGGTCCCAACAAAATCAATGGAAACGACAGTCAGATTCGCTTTTGTGTGGTTATATATTCTGTGGTACAACTAATTATAAAATTGCTTCGGTCTTCTTGGGATACTTCGGACGTTGTTTAGTCATAGTAGCAGTTGCATGTGAACTAGTAAGATTACTGGAAGAATTGGATCCAGACATGGTGTTGCTAACAGTGGGGGAACATTGATTTAAATTTTTGCTCATGTAAGTTGTTTATATTAACGCTTTGGATGTCTGGAAATAAGGGATAACCTTGGATACATCACTGCAATACTGGTTGCCCAACCGTTGGCGTCCGTTGGGACGGGATAGCAACAGTGAAAATCTATTGACGGTTTGACACTGAATCTGTTTAAGTTGGAAGATTATTAAGTAAAACATCTCTTACTGACCGAAGTTACAGCTTGTTCTTGATGATTAACACGTAACACAATTGTTATTAGTCACTATTTGAGCGAAAACTAATTTTGATAATTAGTATTTACAGTAATAATTATAAATTTTGGCACCGATTTACAGATCGATACATACACGTTCTGACGTTAGTTTGACAGTCAAGTCTCTAATTAATTAGTTTTTGCAACATGTTTATACCTTTAATAATATATACAGGGTGTCCCGAAAAGATTGGTCATAAATCATACCACAGATTCTGGGGTCAAAAATAGGTTGATTTAACCTAACTTACCTTAGTACAAATGTGCACATAAAAAAGTTACGGCCCTTTGAAGTTACAAAATGAAAATCAATTTTTTCCCATATATCGAAAACTATTAGCTTTTTTATTGAAAATGAACATGTGGCATTATTATAGCAAGAACATCTTAAAAAAAATTATAGTGAAATTTGTGCACCCCATAAAAATTTTATGGGGGTTTTGTTTCCTTAAACCCACCCTAACTTTTGTGTCTTCCAGTTAAATGATTATTGTGCTACCATTAGTTAAACATAATGTTTTTTAAACTTTTTTGCCTCTTATAAGTTTCTCGAAAAGCCAGTTTTTATCGAAATATTTTGAATATTTGTCAATTCCACCAGATATTTGTATATGGTTAAGTACGATTATAGAGACCTGGTAATAATATGAAAATTTATTTATAATTACATTTTTAGGAATATCTTGAACTATATTAAACAAGAAGCCCACACCTCTGTAAAAGGTGCCTTATCTAAAAAATACTAAGAGGCAAAAAAGTTTTAAAACACTGTGTTTAGCTAACAGTACCGCCAAAAAATAGTTTAATTGGAACGTACACAAACATTTGGGGGGTTTAAAGGAACGAAACCCCCATAAAATTTTTATGTAAGCATATTAAAAAAGAAGCCGCATCTCGATAAAAACTAGCTTATCGAAAATATACTAGGAGGCAAAACGTTTTAAAAATATTGTGTTTAACTAATGGTACTACAAGTTTAGGGGGGGTTTAAGGGGACAAAACCCCATCAAGTTTTTATGGGGTGTACAAATTTCACTGTTGTTTTTTCTTTAAGGTGTTCCTTCCATAAGAATACCACATGTCCATTTTCAATAAAAAATCTCTAAGAGTTTTCGATATATGAAAAAAAAATCGATTTTCATTTTATGATTTCAAAGGGCTGTAACTTTGTTTCTGTGCACTATTGTATATATATAGGTAAGTGAGGTTCAATCAACCTATTTTTGACCCCAGAATCTGTGGTATAATTTATGACCAATCTTTTCGGGACACCCTGTATAAGCAGTGGGGTTCCTACGGTCCCCGCCGCATCCCACATTTCGCTCGCCATCGTTTTCTATCAACCAATTCGTTTTCTTCAATAGCTTTATCTGGCATAGACTGTTCTATTCTTTTCTTCTATGTTTCTGTAGGCCTTCCTCTTCTTCTTCTATTTATGGGTGTGTAATTTAATGCTCTTTTGGCTATCTTTCCACTGTCATCCACATAACATGACCATACCAGAGCAATTTCTATGTTTCTATATTGTCAACCGTGGAATATACACTCTGTGTCCGTCGTTTTATTTTCTCATTTGGTACGTGTTCTAATCTAGATACCCTGCATGCCCTACGTAAGTAATCCATTTCCGCTACTTCTATATTTTTTCTTTCCTTTCCTGTGAGTTGCCAACCTATACCTTTAATATTAAGTTTATTTATTGTTTAACGAGACCTTGTAATGTTTACATAGACAGAATAGTACGTACTCTAGCCCACAAAATAGCAACTGTCTTGATGATAATCGGTAAATTTAATTTACCAAATTATCAAGATAATTGGTATATTTTTATGCAGTGGAACGTCTTTTTAATTGCAGGGCATACACGAAGGTGATTTTTAAAAGATTTGGACTGCCACCGACCAATCCCTTTAAGCATCCCTCTACATATTTTATCTGCACGTTGATGCCCCCGGCATTCTAAATCGCTGAAATAGGTATTAGATCGCCAGCAGTTTTATTCCTTCGTAGGACTAGTCTGTAGGTTTGTAGGCGACCGAAGTTGGACTATGTAAGTAAATGATTTAATTTGTACTTTGATTTGAAATTTAATTTGTAATTTGGTTATTGAGTACACTATGTTTCCCATGTTTCTTATCTTTTTTAATATTTTCGTTAATAGTATACTGTGTGGAATGTGTATTGTGGAATGTGGAATGCACATTCCATCAAAATCTTCATTCAAATCTAATAAAATACATAATTTTAATTAATAAAAGCTACACTTACTTATGCGTATACATAATTTTAAAATAGTTTTCTTCACTTCCTGAATAAAGTCAAATTTCGTCGGCCTCATGCGAAAAGTGGCTAAATCCCAAAATAAACAAAAATAAGATTTTTGGTACGCAGGAAATTTATTATTTATGGTACGCATGCATAGCAAGACAAAACAGGTCAAAAAAGCCAATAGATGTCCACAAAAAATAATTCTACCCAACTCCACGGCGTTGGGTGAATCACATGAAACTTGCCAAAGTCCATCATTTTCATTGAGGTTAGATGTACTTTTGCTGCGCTGCTATGTTATATCTTCAAGAAAAGTATTATAAGCTAATATCTTCATCGAAATAGTGTAAACTTATTCACACTCTACTCACTCATTCTACTCACACACTACTGTGTATTTTTGACGATTAATTTTTCAACACAGCCAAGTTTACAACAGACATTCTAAAATAATTTTAAAATCATCAGGCTTCCTTTGTCTTAATTCACGGAATAAAGATATGTGTCCAAATTTGTCTCTCGCTGTCATCCAATTTTTAATCCATTTAATAGATTTAGTTGGCCTTTTTATTTAGTAATTCCACCACACACAACCCGCAAAGAAATATCCGATTTGACACAGACCAAATCGGCGGGAGCGGAATGACAGATCTGATCGTAGGGATAGATCGTTCAGAAATCCTCTCCGTGTGTGCTCATTGAGAGGTACCCTGATTGGCTTATATCGAGGACTTATTTGAGAGAGCTTCTTCAGAAGTTTGAAGAAACGTGTAGTGTCTGAGATGACAAACGATTTGATCGACCAACAATTAGTGAAGGTAAAAAATGGCAAGTTGCATCTATCTATGAAATCAGTCAAAGGACAGTACATACACCCAGTTCGGCTAAAAACAAATTGTTTTAGTGACCATAGTACGTTTTCCCTCAATAGAAATGTTAACTGATACAATGTGAAGTATTGGACTGACACAAATCTTCACGCCATTCGTGAAAACATACTCATTTTTTAGAAAAAGTAAATGTTTGGCAGATATTTTGGAAAATCACATAGTTGGGCCTGTTTTTCTCTCAATGCTAACTTAAGCGGTGAAGTGTATATCTGGAGATGATACAATGCGCAATTGAGCTGTTAATTCTTAAAATTTTGGAAAATGATCCAGATGAATTCACCAACTTGAAAATAACGTTTTAACAAGATGGTGCTCCTACACACTATTATGATATAGTAAGAGGTTACTTGGATGAGGAATATCGGGATAGATGGATTGGAAGACAAGGTTCGATAAAACGGCCAGCTCGGTCACCGGATCTTACAACCTTCGGGTTACTTGCAATCCGATAGTATTGACATTTTGAAACAACCAAATGCAGAAGAATATAGGGCAATTTCTTCTTCACATGTAAAGTGCAAAATATACTACCAGAGCTTTTATAGTGATTTAAACTGAAAGGCTTTATATGAGAATTTATTATGATGCAAGTAACTTATTTTTTTGCCTCTATTTACAATATATATCTTTTAAAACTAATAATAATTTTAAAAGATTGAATGTTGACAGACTAGATAATAATTTCATCTGCTCTTTTTATTTCCAATTTCTCGATTTTCAATTTTTGTATAGAACAGAAAACCTTCAATTTAGACAAAAATGTGCCAAATTTGAAGCAAAATATTTTGGTCCATCAAATAAGAGCATGATTGCAATTTGTGCAAAAATGATGCTTTTCAACTAGCCGTTCGAAAATAGAGCAATACCGAATATAGTGCAATATTAATCAGGTTTTGGTAAAAGTTCAATGTGAAAATTAGTTCACTACTAACTGGACCAATTTTGTTGTTACTTTTTTAATTAACAAGGCATACATACAAAAATATTCACAAACAGTTTTTCATAGCTGATGTACTCGAGCGGTACTTGATGAAGTTCGGTGTTTCAATAAATACTCCGAAATACATTGATTTTACTTTTTGACAAAAAATTTTAGAGATTAAAATTTCAAATTGATTTCCAAATCTGCCTATTTAATATGGGGTACAATAATTACGATGAGAACGATTATAGAGCAATCATTAGAGTGGCAGAATAAACTATACCTAGGTAAACTTTATATATTTCGAGAACGCGTTCGATCGTATAGAGCGCAAAGCCTTATGGAAATTATTAGAGAAATACGGAATGATTCTTAAGTATATCAGATTTATAAAACTGTTCTACGAAGAATCCACAGCACGCATAGCCCACAAAGGGAAGTTAACAGAACAAATAGATATTTGTACAGGAGTAAGTCAAGGCTGTATGGTCTCTCCAACTTTATTCGTTAAAGTAATTGACTGGATCATGTCTAAGGCTACTAGTAATAAGACTAGAATTAGGTGGAACGTTTTTAACCAACTGGTGGACTTGCAGATGATATATGTCTTTTAACCGAAAAAAGACAACACATGCAGCGCAAATCTGAAAAAGTAGCAGAGGCGGGGACGAAGGTCAAACTTAACATAAACGTCAGAAAAACTAAGATAATGAAAATAAATACACCAAGAGAAATGCGAATATCAGTGGGAGGCGCAGAATTTGAAACGGCAGAGAAATTTAACTACTTGGGCAGCATTTTGAACAACAAAGGAGGGACGGAGGAGGACGTAAAACGGAGAAGAGGAATAGCTCAAAACGCATTCAATATGCTAAGGAAAATATGGTCTTCGCATCAGATGAGAATTAAAACCAGGATACGATTATTCAACAGCAACGTGAAGACTGTGCTACTATACGGAGCAGAAACTTAGAAAGTGTCAACAAAATGTATGGGACAGATGCAGGTTTTCACAAATAAATGACTAAGGAAGATTGTTAACATTTACTGGCCAAACCGAATAGCAAACCACGAGTTATCGACAAGAACTAACCAGGAACCTATATCTAAGACAATATGCAAAATGAAATGGAGTTGGATGGGGCACACACTAAGTAGACCTGACAGACATAGCGAGGCAAGCCCTAGAATACACACCACATGGAAACAGAAGACCAGGTAGAACAGGTAAACCCGTAGAAACGTGAATAAGAAGTATTGAGAAAGAAATAAATGCTACTGAGGAAACCTGGGCAGAAATAAAGATCAGTGAAAAACATAGGGCAGAATGGAGGCAGACAGTTGACGCCCTATGCTCCGCATGGAGTGAAGAGGAATAAGTAAGTAAGTAACAATAATTTTCTACAATTTCTGATTCTCGTTGCATTTTAATACCTTGCTTCATATACAGGGTGTTTCATTGAGAAACGGAAATACTTGAATGGCGAATAGAGGTCACTTGGCGATTCTAGA